>NC_092710.1:372452756-372614269 GCF_047496885.1 Scyliorhinus torazame | reverse complement strand
TACAGCATCTCCCAGGACAGCAGCAGACGGTGACAGATACAGCATCTCCCAGACAGCAGCAGACAGTGACAGATACAGCATCTCCCAGACAGCAGCAGACGGTGACAGATACAGCATCTCTCAGACAGCAGCAGACGGTGACAGATACAGCATCTCCCAGACAGCAGCAGACAGTGACAGATACAGCATCTCCCAGACAGCAGCAGACAGTGACAGATACAGCATCTCCAGACAGCAGCAGACAGTGACAGATACAGCATCTCTCAGACAGCAGCAGACAGTGACAGATACAGCATCTCCCAGACAGCAGCAGACGGTGACAGATACAGCATCTCCCAGACAGCAGCAGACAGGTGACAGATACAGCATCTCCCAGACAGCAGCAGACGGTGACAGATACAGCATCTCCCAGACAGCAGCAGACAGCAAGTGACAGATACAGCATCTCCCAGACAGCAGCAGACAGTGACAGATACAGCATCTCCCAGACAGCAGCAGACAGGTGACAGATACAGCATCTCCCAGACAGCAGCAGACGGTGACAGATACAGCATCTCCCAGACAGCAGCAGACGGTGACAGATACAGCATCTCCCAGACAGCAGCAGACAGGTGACAGATACAGCATCTCCCAGACAGCAGCAGACGGTGACAGATACAGCATCTCCCAGACAGCAGCAGACGGTGACAGATACAGCATCTCCCAGACAGCAGCAGACAGTGACAGATACAGCATCTCCCAGACAGCAGCAGACAGTGACAGATACAGCATCTCCCAGACAGCAGCAGACAGGTGACAGATACAGCATCTCCCAGACAGCAGCAGACGGTGACAGATACAGCATCTCCAGACAGCAGCAGACGGTGACAGATACAGCATCTCCCAGACAGCAGCAGACAGGGTGACAGATACAGCATCTCCCAGACAGCAGCAGACAGTGACAGATACAGCATCTCCCAGACAGCAGCAGACGGTGGACAGATACAGCATCTCCCAGACAGCAGCAGACGGTGACAGATACAGCATCTCCCAGACAGCAGCAGACAGTGACAGATACAGCATCTCCCAGACAGCAGCAGACGGTGACAGATACAGCATCTCCCAGACAGCAGCAGACAGTGACAGATACAGCATCTCCCAGACAGCAGCAGACAGTGACAGATACAGCATCTCCCAGACAGCAGCAGACGGTGACAGATACAGCATCTCCCAGACAGCAGCAGACAGGTGACAGATACAGCATCTCCCAGACAGCAGCAGACGGTGACAGACAGATACAGCATCTCCCAGACAGCAGCAGACGGTGACAGATACAGCATCTCCCAGACAGCAGCAGACAGTGACAGATACAGCATCTCCCAGACAGCAGCAGACAGGTGACAGATACAGCATCTCCCAGACAGCAGCAGACGTGACAGATACAGCATCTCCCAGACAGCAGCAGACAGTGACAGATACAGCATCTCCCAGACAGCAGCAGACGGTGACAGATACAGCATCTCCCAGACAGCAGCAGACAGGTGACAGATACAGCATCTCCCAGACAGCAGCAGACGGTGACAGACAGATACAGCATCTCCCAGACAGCAGCAGACGGTGACAGATACAGCATCTCCCAGACAGCAGCAGACAGTGACAGATACAGCATCTCCCAGACAGCAGCAGACAGGTGGACAGATACAGCATCTCCCAGACAGCAGCAGACAGTGACAGATACAGCATCTCCCAGACAGCAGCAGACAGTGACAGATACAGCATCTCCCAGACAGCAGCAGACAGGTGACAGATACAGCATCTCCCAGACAGCAGCAGACGGTGACAGATACAGCATCTCCCAGACAGCAGCAGACAGGTGACAGATACAGCATCTCCCAGACAGCAGCAGACAGGTGACAGATACAGCATCTCCCAGACAGCAGCAGACAGGTGACAGATACAGCATCTCCCAGACAGCAGCAGACAGTGACAGATACAGCATCTCCCAGACAGCAGCAGACGGTGACAGATACAGCATCTCCCAGACAGCAGCAGCACGGTGACAGATACAGCATCTCCCAGACAGCAGCAGACGGTGACAGATACAGCATCTCCCAGACAGCAGCAGACAGTGACAGATACAGCATCTCCCAGACAGCAGCAGACAGTGACAGATACAGCATCTCCCAGACAGCAGCAGACGGTGACAGATACAGCATCTCCCAGACAGCAGCAGACAGTGACAGATACAGCATCTCCCAGACAGCAGCAGACGGTGACAGATACAGCATCTCCCAGACAGCAGCAGACGGTGACAGATACAGCATCTCCCAGACAGCAGCAGACAGTGACAGATACAGCATCTCCCAGACAGCAGCAGACGGTGACAGATACAGCATCTCCCAGACAGCAGCAGACAGTGACAGATACAGCATCTCCCAGACAGCAGCAGACAGTGACAGATACAGCATCTCCCAGACAGCAGCAGACGGTGACAGATACAGCATCTCCCAGACAGCAGCAGACTGTGACAGATACAGCATCTCCCAGACAGCAGCAGACGGTGACAGACAGATACAGCATCTCCCAGACAGCAGCAGACAGGTGACAGATACAGCATCTCCCAGACAGCAGCAGACAGGTGACAGATACAGCATCTCCCAGACAGCAGCAGACAGTGACAGATACAGCATCTCCCAGACAGCAGCAGACAGTGACAGATACAGCATCTCCCAGACCAGCAGCAGACAGTGACAGATACAGCATCTCCCAGACAGCAGCAGACGGTGACAGATACAGCATCTCCCAGACAGCAGCAGACGGTGACAGATACAGCATCTCCCAGACAGCAGCAGACAGTGACAGATACAGCATCTCCCAGACAGCAGCAGACAGTGACAGATACAGCATCTCCCAGACAGCAGCAGACAGTGACAGATACAGCATCTCCCAGACAGCAGCAGACAGTGACAGATACAGCATCTCCCAGACAGCAGCAGACGGTGACAGATACAGCATCTCCCAGACAGCAGCAGACAGGTGACAGATACAGCATCTCCCAGACAGCAGCAGACAGGTGACAGATACAGCATCTCCCAGACAGCAGCAGACGGTGACAGATACAGCATCTCCAGACAGCAGCAGACAGTGACAGATACAGCATCTCCCAGACAGCAGCAGACGGTGACAGATACAGCATCTCCCAGACAGCAGCAGACAGTGACAGATACAGCATCTCCCAGACAGCAGCAGACGGTGACAGATACAGCATCTCCAGACAGCAGCAGACAGTGACAGATACAGCATCTCCCAGACAGCAGCAGACGGTGACAGACAGATACAGCATCTCCCAGACAGCAGCAGACGGTGACAGATACAGCATCTCCCAGACAGCAGCAGACAGTGACAGATACAGCATCTCCAGACAGCAGCAGACGGTGACAGATACAGCATCTCCCAGACAGCAGCAGACAGTGACAGATACAGCATCTCCAGACAGCAGCAGACGGTGACAGATACAGCATCTCCCAGACAGCAGCAGACAGTGACAGATACAGCATCTCCCAGACAGCAGCAGACGGTGACAGATACAGCATCTCCCAGACAGCAGCAGACAGTGACAGATACAGCATCTCCAGACAGCAGCAGACGGTGACAGACAGATACAGCATCTCCCAGACAGCAGCAGACGGTGACAGATACAGCATCTCCAGACAGCAGCAGACAGTGACAGATACAGCATCTCCCAGACAGCAGCAGACGGTGACAGACAGATACAGCATCTCTCAGACAGCAGCAGACGGTGACAGACAGATACAGCATCTCCCAGACAGCAGCAGACAGTGACAGATACAGCATCTCCAGACAGCAGCAGACGGTGACAGACAGATACAGCATCTCCCAGACAGCAGCAGACAGTGACAGATACAGCATCTCCCAGACAGCAGCAGACAGGTGAAGACAGATACAGCATCTCCCAGACAGCAGCAGACGGTGACAGATACAGCATCTCCCAGACAGCAGCAGACAGTGACAGATACAGCATCTCCCAGACAGCAGCAGACAGTGACAGATACAGCATCTCCCAGACAGCAGCAGACGGTGACAGATACAGCATCTCCCAGACAGCAGCAGACAGTGACAGATACAGCATCTCCCAGACAGCAGCAGACAGTGACAGATACAGCATCTCCCAGACAGCAGCAGACGGTGACAGACAGATACAGCATCTCCCAGACAGCAGCAGACTGTGACAGATACAGCATCTCCCAGACAGCAGCAGACAGTGACAGATACAGCATCTCCCAGACAGCAGCAGACAGTGACAGATACAGCATCTCCCAGACAGCAGCAGAGACAGTGACAGATACAGCATCTCCAGACAGCAGCAGACAGTGACAGATACAGCATCTCCCAGACAGCAGCAGACGGTGACAGATACAGCATCTCCCAGACAGCAGCAGACAGGTGACAGATACAGCATCTCCCAGACAGCAGCAGACAGGTGACAGATACAGCATCTCCCAGACAGCAGCAGACAGTGACAGATACAGCATCTCCCAGACAGCAGCAGACAGTGACAGATACAGCATCTCCAGACAGCAGCAGACAGTGACAGATACAGCATCTCCCAGACAGCAGCAGACAGTGACAGATACAGCATCTCCCAGACAGCAGCAGACAGTGACAGATACAGCATCTCTCAGACAGCAGCAGGACGGTGACAGATACAGCATCTCTCAGACAGCAGCAGACAGTGACAGATACAGCATCTCTCAGACAGCAGCAGACAGTGACAGATACAGCATCTCTCAGACAGCAGCAGACAGTGACAGATACAGCATCTCCCAGACAGCAGCAGACAGTGACAGATACAGCATCTCTCAGACAGCAGCAGACGGTGACAGATACAGCATCTCTCAGACAGCAGCAGACAGTGACAGATACAGCATCTCTCAGACAGCAGCAGACGGTGACAGATACAGCATCTCTCAGACAGCAGCAGACAGTGACAGATACAGCATCTCCCAGACAGCAGCAGACAGTGACAGATACAGCATCTCCCAGACAGCAGCAGACAGTGACAGATACAGCATCTCCCAGACAGCAGCAGACAGTGACAGATACAGCATCTCCCAGACAGCAGCAGACGGTGACAGATACAGCATCTCCCAGACAGCAGCAGACGGTGACAGATACAGCATCTCCCAGACAGCAGCAGACGGTGACAGATACAGCATCTCCCAGACAGCAGCAGACGGTGACAGATACAGCATCTCTCAGACAGCAGCAGACAGTGACAGATACAGCATCTCCCAGACAGCAGCAGACAGTGACAGATACAGCATCTCTCAGACAGCAGCAGACAGTGACAGATACAGCATCTCCCAGACAGCAGCAGACAGTGACAGATACAGCATCTCCCAGACAGCAGCAGACGTGACAGATACAGCATCTCCCAGACAGCAGCAGACGGTGACAGATACAGCATCTCCCAGACAGCAGCAGACAGTGACAGATACAGCATCTCCCAGACAGCAGCAGACAGTGACAGATACAGCATCTCCCAGACAGCAGCAGACGGTGACAGATACAGCATCTCCCAGACAGCAGCAGACAGTGACAGATACAGCATCTCCCAGACAGCAGCAGACGGTGACAGACAGATACAGCATCTCCCAGACAGCAGCAGACAGTGACAGATACAGCATCTCCCAGACAGCAGCAGACAGTGACAGATACAGCATCTCCCAGACAGCAGCAGACGGTGACAGATACAGCATCTCCAGACAGCAGCAGACAGTGACAGATACAGCATCTCCCAGACAGCAGCAGACGGTGACAGATACAGCATCTCCCAGACAGCAGCAGACAGTGACAGATACAGCATCTCCCAGACAGCAGCAGACGGTGACAGATACAGCATCTCCCAGACAGCAGCAGACGGTGACAGATACAGCATCTCCCAGACAGCAGCAGACAGTGACAGATACAGCATCTCCCAGACAGCAGCAGACAGTGACAGATACAGCATCTCCCAGACAGCAGCAGACGGTGACAGATACAGCATCTCCCAGACAGCAGCAGACAGTGACAGATACAGCATCTCCCAGACAGCAGCAGACGGTGACAGATACAGCATCTCCCAGACAGCAGCAGACAGTGACAGATACAGCATCTCCCAGACAGCAGCAGACGGTGACAGATACAGCATCTCCCAGACAGCAGCAGACAGTGACAGATACAGCATCTCCCAGACAGCAGCAGACAGTGACAGACAGATACAGCATCTCCCAGACAGCAGCAGACAGTGACAGATACAGCATCTCTCAGACAGCAGCAGACGGTGACAGATACAGCATCTCCCAGACAGCAGCAGACGGTGACAGATACAGCATCTCCCAGACAGCAGCAGACGGTGACAGATACAGCATCTCCCAGACAGCAGCAGACGGTGACAGATACAGCATCTCCCAGACAGCAGCAGACAGTGACAGATACAGCATCTCCCAGACAGCAGCAGACGGTGACAGATACAGCATCTCCCAGACAGCAGCAGACGGTGACAGATACAGCATCTCTCAGACAGCAGCAGACAGTGACAGATACAGCATCTCCCAGACAGCAGCAGACAGTGACAGATACAGCATCTCCCAGACAGCAGCAGACAGTGACAGATACAGCATCTCCCAGACAGCAGCAGACGGTGACAGATACAGCATCTCCCAGACAGCAGCAGACAGTGACAGATACAGCATCTCCCAGACAGCAGCAGACAGGTGACAGATACAGCATCTCCCAGACAGCAGCAGACGGTGACAGATACAGCATCTCCCAGACAGCAGCAGACAGTGACAGATACAGCATCTCCCAGACAGCAGCAGACGGTGGACAGACAGATACAGCATCTCCCAGGCAGCAGCAGACAGTGACAGATACAGCATCTCCCAGACAGCAGCAGACAGTGACAGATACAGCATCTCCCAGACAGCAGCAGACGGTGACAGATACAGCATCTCCAGACAGCAGCAGACAGTGACAGATACAGCATCTCCCAGACAGCAGCAGACGGTGACAGATACAGCATCTCCCAGACAGCAGCAGACAGTGACAGATACAGCATCTCCCAGACAGCAGCAGACGGTGACAGACAGATACAGCATCTCCCAGACAGCAGCAGACGGTGACAGATACAGCATCTCCCAGACAGCAGCAGACAGTGACAGACACAGCATCTCCCAGACAGCAACAGACAGTGACAGATACAGCATCTCCCAGACAGCAGCAGACAGTGACAGATACAGCATCTCCCAGACAGCAGCAGACGGTGACAGATACAGCATCTCCCAGACAGCAGCAGACAGTGACAGATACAGCATCTCCCAGACAGCAGCAGACGGTGACAGATACAGCATCTCCCAGACAGCAGCAGACAGTGACAGATACAGCATCTCCCAGACAGCAGCAGACAGTGACAGATACAGCATCTCCCAGACAGCAGCAGACAGGTGACAGATACAGCATCTCTCAGACAGCAGCAGACGGTGACAGATACAGCATCTCCCAGACAGCAGCAGACGGTGACAGATACAGCATCTCTCCAGACAGCAGCAGACGGTGACAGATACAGCATCTCTCAGACAGCAGCAGACAGTGACAGATACAGCATCTCCCAGACAGCAGCAGACGGTGACAGATACAGCATCTCCCAGACAGCAGCAGACAGGTGACAGATACAGCATCTCCCAGACAGCAGCAGACAGTGACAGATACAGCATCTCCCAGACAGCAGCAGACGGTGACAGACAGATACAGCATCTCCCAGACAGCAGCAGACGGTGACAGATACAGCATCTCCCAGACAGCAGCAGACAGTGACAGATACAGCATCTCCCAGACAGCAGCAGACAGTGACAGATACAGCATCTCCCAGACAGCAGCAGACAGTGACAGATACAGCATCTCCCAGACAGCAGCAGACAGGTGACAGATACAGCATCTCCCAGACAGCAGCAGACAGTGACAGATACAGCATTCTCCCAGACAGCAGCAGACGGTGACAGACAGATACAGCATCTCCCAGACAGCAGCAGACGGTGACAGATACAGCATCTCCCAGACAGCAGCAGACAGTGACAGATACAGCATCTCCCAGACAGCAGCAGACGGTGACAGACAGATACAGCATCTCCCAGACAGCAGCAGACAGGTGACAGATACAGCATCTCCCAGACAGCAGCAGACAGTGACAGATACAGCATCTCCCAGACAGCAGCAGACGGTGACAGACAGATACAGCATCTCCCAGACAGCAGCAGACGGTGACAGACAGATACAGCATCTCCCAGACAGCAGCAGACAGTGACAGATACAGCATCTCCAGACAGCAGCAGACGGTGACAGATACAGCATCTCCCAGACAGCAGCAGACAGTGACAGATACAGCATCTCTCAGACAGCAGCAGACAGTGACAGATACAGCATCTCCCAGACAGCAGCAGACGGTGACAGATACAGCATCTCCCAGACAGCAGCAGACAGTGACAGATACAGCATCTCCCAGACAGCAGCAGACAGTGACAGATACAGCATCTCCCAGACAGCAGCAGACGGTGACAGATACAGCATCTCCCAGACAGCAGCAGACAGTGACAGATACAGCATCTCCCAGACAGCAGCAGACAGTGACAGATACAGCATCTCCCAGACAGCAGCAGACAGTGGACAGATACAGCATCTCCCAGACAGCAGCAGACAGTGACAGATACAGCATCTCCCAGACAGCAGCAGACAGGTGACAGACAGATACAGCATCCCCCAGACAGCAGCAGACGGTGACAGATACAGCATCTCCCAGACAGCAGCAGACAGTGACAGATACAGCATCTCTCAGACAGCAGCAGACAGTGACAGATACAGCATCTCCCAGACAGCAGCAGACAGTGACAGATACAGCATCTCTCAGACAGCAGCAGACAGTGACAGATACAGCATCTCCCAGACAGCAGCAGACAGTGACAGATACAGCATCTCCCAGACAGCAGCAGACAGTGACAGATACAGCATCTCCAGACAGCAGCAGACAGTGACAGATACAGCATCTCCCAGACAGCAGCAGACAGTGACAGATACAGCATCTCCCAGACAGCAGCAGACAGTGACAGATACAGCATCTCCCAGACAGCAGCAGACAGTGACAGATACAGCATCTCCCAGACAGCAGCAGACAGTGACAGATACAGCATCTCCCAGACAGCAGCAGACAGTGACAGATACAGCATCTCCCAGACAGCAGCAGACAGTGACAGATACAGCATCTCCCAGACAGCAGCAGACGGTGACAGATACAGCATCTCCCAGACAGCAGCAGACAGTGACAGATACAGCATCTCCCAGACAGCAGCAGACAGTGACAGATACAGCATCTCCCAGACAGCAGCAGACAGTGACAGATACAGCATCTCTCAGACAGCAGCAGACAGTGACAGATACAGCATCTCCAGACAGCAGCAGACAGTGACAGATACAGCATCTCCCAGACAGCAGCAGACAGTGACAGATACAGCATCTCCAGACAGCAGCAGACGGTGACAGATACAGCATCTCCCAGACAGCAGCAGACAGTGACAGATACAGCATCTCCCAGACAGCAGCAGACAGTGACAGATACAGCATCTCCCAGACAGCAGCAGACAGTGACAGATACAGCATCTCCCAGACAGCAGCAGACAGTGACAGATACAGCATCTCCCAGACAGCAGCAGACAGGTGACAGATACAGCATCTCCCAGACAGCAGCAGACAGTGACAGATACAGCATCTCCCAGACAGCAGCAGACAGGTGACAGATACAGCATCTCTCAGACAGCAGCAGACAGGTGACAGATACAGCATCTCTCAGACAGCAGCAGACAGTGACAGATACAGCATCTCTCAGACAGCAGCAGACAGTGACAGATACAGCATCTCTCAGACAGCAGCAGACAGTGACAGATACAGCATCTCCAGACAGCAGCAGACAGTGACAGATACAGCATCTCCCAGACAGCAGCAGACAGTGACAGATACAGCATCTCTCAGACAGCAGCAGACGGTGACAGATACAGCATCTCTCAGACAGCAGCAGACAGTGACAGATACAGCATCTCCCAGACAGCAGCAGACAGTGCAGATACAGCATCTCCCAGACAGCAGCAGACAGTGAGACAGATACAGCATCTCCAGACAGCAGCAGACAGTGACAGATACAGCATCTCTCCAGACAGCAGCAGACGGTGACAGATACAGCATCTCCCAGACAGCAGCAGACGGTGACAGATACAGCATCTCCCAGACAGCAGCAGACAGTGACAGATACAGCATCTCCCAGACAGCAGCAGACGGTGACAGATACAGCATCTCCCAGACAGCAGCAGACGGTGACAGATACAGCATCTCCCAGACAGCAGCAGACAGTGACAGATACAGCATCTCCCAGGACAGCAGCAGACAGTGACAGATACAGCATCTCCCAGACAGCAGCAGACAGTGACAGATACAGCATCTCCCAGACAGCAGCAGACGGTGACAGATACAGCATCTCCCAGACAGCAGCAGACGGTGACAGATACAGCATCTCCCAGACAGCAGCAGACAGTGACAGATACAGCATCTCCCAGACAGCAGCAGACAGTGACAGATACAGCATCTCTCAGACAGCAGCAGACAGTGACAGATACAGCACTCCCAGACAGCAAAGCAGACGGTGACAGATACAGCATCTCCCAGACAGCAGCAGACAGTGACAGATACAGCATCTCCCAGACAGCAGCAGACAGTGACAGATACAGCATCTCCCAGACAGCAGCAGACAGTGACAGATACAGCATCTCCCAGACAGCAGCAGACAGTGACAGATACAGCATCTCTCAGACAGCAGCAGACAGTGACAGATACAGCATCTCCCAGACAGCAGCAGACAGTGACAGATACAGCATCTCCCAGACAGCAGCAGACAGTGACAGATACAGCATCTCCCAGACAGCAGCAGACAGTGACAGATACAGCATCTCTCAGACAGCAGCAGACAGTGACAGATACAGCATCTCCCAGACAGCAGCAGACGGTGACAGATACAGCATCTCTCAGACAGCAGCAGACAGGTGACAGATACAGCATCTCCCAGACAGCAGCAGACAGGTGACAGATACAGCATCTCTCAGACAGCAGCAGACGGTGACAGATACAGCATCTCTCCAGACAGCAGCAAGACAGTGACAGATACAGCATCTCCCAGACAGCAGCAGACAGTGACAGATACAGCATCTCCCAGACAGCAGCAGACGGTGACAGATACAGCATCTCCAGACAGCAGCAGACGGTGACAGATACAGCATCTCCCAGACAGCAGCAGACAGTGACAGATACAGCATCTCCCAGACAGCAGCAGACAGGTGACAGATACAGCATCTCTCAGACAGCAGCAGACGGTGACAGATACAGCATCTCTCAGACAGCAGCAGACAGTGACAGATACAGCATCTCCCAGACAGCAGCAGACAGTGACAGATACAGCATCTCTCAGGACAGCAGCAGACAGTGACAGATACAGCATCTCCAGACAGCAGCAGACGGTGACAGATACAGCATCTCTCAGACAGCAGCAGACGGTGACAGATACAGCATCTCCAGACAGCAGCAGACAGTGACAGATACAGCATCTCCCAGACAGCAGCAGACAGGTGACAGATACAGCATCTCCCAGACAGCAGCAGACAGTGACAGATACAGCATCTCCCAGACAGCAGCAGACAGGTGACAGATACAGCATCTCCCAGACAGCAGCAGACGGTGACAGATACAGCATCTCCAGACAGCAGCAGACGGTGACAGATACAGCATCTCCAGACAGCAGCAGACAGTGACAGATACAGCATCTCCTCAGACAGCAGCAGACAGTGACAGATACAGCATCTCCCAGACAGCAGCAGACAGTGACAGATACAGCATCTCCCAGACAGCAGCAGACAGTGACAGATACAGCATCTCTCCCAGACAGCAGCAGACAGTGACAGATACAGCATCTCCAGACAGCAGCAGACAGTGACAGATACAGCATCTCTCAGACAGCAGCAGACAGTGACAGATACAGCATCTCCCAGACAGCAGCAGACAGTGACAGATACAGCATCTCCCAGACAGCAGCAGACAGTGACAGATACAGCATCTCCCAGACAGCAGCAGACAGTGACAGATACAGCATCTCCCAGACAGCAGCAGACAGTGACAGATACAGCATCTCCCAGACAGCAGCAGACAGTGACAGATACAGCATCTCTCAGACAGCAGCAGACAGTGACAGATACAGCATCTCCCAGACAGCAGCAGACAGTGACAGATACAGCATCTCGACAGCAGCAGACAGTGACAGACAGCTCAGCAGACAGTGACAGATACAGCATCTCTCAGACAGCAGCAGACAGTGACAGATACAGCATCTCTCAGACAGCAGCAGACAGTGACAGATACAGCATCTCTCAGACAGCAGCAGACAGTGACAGATACAGCATCTCCCAGACAGCAAACAGTGACAGATACAGCATCTCCCAGACAGCAGCAGACAGTGACAGATACAGCATCTCCCAGACAGCAGCAGACAGTGACAGATACAGCATCTCCCAGACAGCAGCAGACAGTGACAGATACAGCATCTCCCAGACAGCAGCAGACAGTGACAGATACAGCAGCAGACAGTGACAGATACAGCATCTCTCAGACAGCAGCAGACAGTGACAGATACAGCATCTCCCAGACAGCAGCAGACAGTGACAGATACAGCATCTCCAGACAGCAGCAGACAGTGACAGATACAGCATCTCCCAGACAGCAGCAGACAGTGACAGATACAGCATCTCCCAGACAGCAGCAGACAGTGACAGATACAGCATCTCTCAGACAGCAGCAGACGGTGACAGATACAGCATCTCCCAGACAGCAGCAGACAGGTGACAGATACAGCATCTCTCAGACAGCAGCAGACGGTGACAGATACAGCATCTCTCAGACAGCAGCAGACGGTGACAGATACAGCATCTCCCAGACAGCAGCAGACAGTGACAGATACAGCATCTCTCAGACAGCAGCAGACGGTGACAGATACAGCATCTCTCAGACAGCAGCAGACGGTGACAGATACAGCATCTCCCAGACAGCAGCAGACAGTGACAGATACAGCATCTCCCAGACAGCAGCAGACGGTGACAGATACAGGCATCTCCAGACAGCAGCAGACGGTGACAGATACAGCATCTCCCAGACAGCAGCAGACAGGTGACAGATACAGCATCTCCAGACAGCAGCAGACAGTGACAGATACAGCATCTCCCAGACAGCAGCAGACAGTGACAGATACAGCATCTCCCAGACAGCAGCAGACGGTGACAGATACAGCATCTCCAGACAGCAGCAGACAGTGACAGATACAGCATCTCCCAGACAGCAGCAGACGGTGACAGATACAGCATCTCACAGACAGCAGCAGACGGTGACAGATACAGCATCTCCCAGACAGCAGCAGACAGTGACAGATACAGCATCTCCCAGACAGCAGCAGACGTGACAGATACAGCATCTCCCAGACAGCAGCAGACAGTGACAGATACAGCATCTCACAGACAGCAGCAGACAGTGACAGATACAGCATCTCCCAGACAGCAGCAGACAGTGACAGATACAGCATCTCTCAGACAGCAGCAGACAGTGACAGATACAGCATCTCCAGACAGCAGCAGACAGTGACAGATACAGCATCTCACCAGACAGCAGCAGACAGTGACAGATACAGCATCTCCCAGACAGCAGCAGACAGGTGACAGATACAGCATCTCCAGACAGCAGCAGACAGTGACAGATACAGCATCTCCCAGACAGCAGCAGACAGGTGACAGATACAGCATCTCCCAGACAGCAGCAGGACAGTGACAGATACAGCATCTCCCAGACAGCAGCAGACAGTGACAGATACAGCATCTCCCAGACAGCAGCAGACAGTGACAGATACAGCATCTCCCAGACAGCAGCAGACAGTGACAGATACAGCATCTCTCAGACAGCAGCAGACGGTGACAGATACAGCATCTCCAGACAGCAGCAGACAGTGACAGATACAGCATCTCACAGACAGCAGCAGACAGTGACAGATACAGCATCTCCAGACAGCAGCAGACGGTGACAGATACAGCATCTCCCAGACAGCAGCAGACAGGTGACAGATACAGCATCTCCTCAGACAGCAGCAGACAGTGACAGATACAGCATCTCTCAGACAGCAGCAGACAGTCGACAGATACAGCATCTCTCCAGACAGCAGCAGACAGTGACAGATACAGCATCTCCCAGACAGCAGCAGACAGTGACAGATACAGCATCCTCCCAGACAGCAGCAGACAGTGACAGATACAGCATCTCCTCAGACAGCAGCAGACAGTGACAGATACAGCATCTCCCAGACAGCAGCAGACAGTGACAGATACAGCATCTCCCAGACAGCAGCAGACAGTGACAGATACAGCATCTCCCAGACAGCAGCAGACGTTGACAGATACAGCATCTCCCAGACAGCAGCAGACAGTGACAGATACAGCATCTCCCAGACAGCAGCAGACAGTGACAGATACAGCATCTCTCAGACAGCAGCAGACAGTGACAGATACAGCATCTCCCAGACAGCAGCAGACAGTGACAGATACAGCATCTCCCAGACAGCAGCAGACGGTGACAGATACAGCATCTCCCAGACAGCAGCAGACAGTGACAGATACAGCATCTCCCAGACAGCAGCAGACAGTGACAGATACAGCATCTCCCAGACAGCAGCAGACAGTGACAGATACAGCATCTCCCAGACAGCAGCAGACAGTGACAGATACAGCATCTCCCAGACAGCAGCAGACAGTGACAGATACAGCATCTCCCAGACAGCAGCAGACAGTGACAGATACAGCATCTCCCAGACAGCAGCAGACAGTGACAGATACAGCATCTCCTCAGACAGCAGCAGACGGTGACAGATACAGCATCTCCAGACAGCAGCAGACAGTGACAGATACAGCATCTCCCAGACAGCAGCAGACAGTGACAGATACAGCATCTCCCAGACAGCAGCAGACAGTGACAGATACAGCATCTCCCAGACAGCAGCAGACAGTGACAGATACAGCATCTCCCCAGACAGCAGCAGACAGTGACAGATACAGCATCTCTCAGACAGCAGCAGACAGTGACAGATACAGCATCTCTCAGACAGCAGCAGACGGTGACAGATACAGCATCCCCAGACAGCAACAGACAGTGACAGATACAGCATCTCTCAGACAGCAGCAGACAGTGACAGATACAGCATCTCCCAGACAGCAGCAGACGGTGACAGATACAGCATCTCCCAGACAGCAGCAGACAGTGACAGATACAGCATCTCTCAGACAGCAGCAGACAGTGACAGATACAGCATCTCCCAGACAGCAGCAGACAGTGACAGATACAGCATCTCCCAGACAGCAGCAGACAGTGACAGATACAGCATCTCCAGACAGCAGCAGACGGTGACAGATACAGCATCTCCCAGACAGCAGCAGACAGTGACAGATACAGCATCTCCCAGACAGCAGCAGACAGTGACAGATACAGCATCTCTCCAGACAGCAGCAGACAGTGACAGATACAGCATCTCCCAGACAGCAACAGACAGTGACAGATACAGCATCTCTCAGACAGCAGCAGACGGTGACAGATACAGCATCTCCCAGACAGCAACAGACAGTGACAGATACAGCATCTCCCAGACAGCAACAGACAGTGACAGATACAGCATCTCCCAGACAGCAGCAGACGGTGACAGATACAGCATCTCCCAGACAGCAGCAGACGGTGACAGATACAGCATCTCCCAGACAGCAGCAGACAGTGACAGATACAGCATCTCCCAGACAGCAGCAGACGGTGACAGATACAGCATCTCCCAGACAGCAGCAGACGGTGACAGATACAGCATCTCCCAGACAGCAGCAGACGGTGACAGATACAGCATCTCCCAGACAGCAACAGACAGTGACAGATACAGCATCTCCCAGACAGCAGCAGACAGTGACAGATACAGCATCTCCCAGACAGCAGCAGACGGTGACAGATACAGCATCTCCCAGACAGCAGCAGACGGTGACAGATACAGCATCTCCCATACAGCAGCAGACAGTGACAGATACAGCATCTCCCAGACAGCAGCAGACAGTGACAGATACAGCATCTCCCAGACAGCAGCAGACGGTGACAGATACAGCATCTCCCAGACAGCAGCAGACAGTGACAGATACAGCATCTCCCAGACAGCAGCAGACAGTGACAGATACAGCATCTCCCAGACAGCAGCAGGACGGTGACAGATACAGCATCTCCCAGACAGCAGCAGACAGTGACAGATACAGCATCTCCCAGACAGCAGCAGACAGTGACAGATACAGCATCTCTCAGACAGCAGCAGACGGTGACAGATACAGCATCTCCCAGACAGCAGCAGACGGTGACAGATACAGCATCTCCCAGACAGCAGCAGACGGTGACAGATACAGCATCTCCCAGACAGCAGCAGACGTGACAGATACAGCATCTCTCAGACAGCAGCAGACGGTGACAGATACAGCATCTCTCAGACAGCAGCAGACGGTGACAGATACAGCATCTCCCAGACAGCAGCAGACAGTGACAGATACAGCATCTCCCAGACAGCAGCAGACAGTGACAGATACAGCATCTCTCAGACAGCAGCAGACAGAGACAGATACAGCATCTCCCAGACAGCAGCAGACAGTGACAGATACAGCATCTCCCAGACAGCAGCAGACAGTGACAGATACAGCATCTCTCAGACAGCAGCAGACAGTGACAGATACAGCATCTCCCAGACAGCAGCAGACAGTGACAGATACAGCATCTCCCAGACAGCAGCAGACAGTGACAGATACAGCATCTCCCAGACAGCAGCAGACAGTGACAGATACAGCATCTCCCAGACAGCAGCAGACAGTGACAGATACAGCATCTCCAGACAGCAGCAGACAGTGACAGATACAGCATCTCCCAGACAGCAGCAGACAGTGACAGATACAGCATCTCCCAGACAGCAGCAGACGGTGACAGATACAGCATCTCTCAGACAGCAGCAGACGGTGACAGATACAGCATCTCTCAGACAGCAGCAGACAGTGACAGATACAGCATCTCCCAGACAGCAGCAGACAGTGACAGATACAGCATCTCTCAGACAGCAGCAGACGGTGACAGATACAGCATCTCCAGACAGCAGCAGACAGTGACAGATACAGCATCTCCCAGACAGCAGCAGACAGTGACAGATACAGCATCTCCCAGACAGCAGCAGACAGTGACAGACAGATACAGCATCTTCCCAGACAGCAGCAGACGGTGACAGATACAGCATCTCCCAGACAGCAGCAGACGGTGACAGATACAGCATCTCCCAGACAGCAGCAGACGGTGACAGATACAGCATCTCCCAGACAGCAACAGACAGTGACAGATACAGCATCTCCCAGACAGCAGCAGACAGTGACAGATACAGCATCTCCCAGGACAGCAGCAGACAGTGACAGATACAGCATCTCTCAGACAGCAGCAGACAGTGACAGATACAGCATCTCCCAGACAGCAGCAGACAGTGACAGATACAGCATCTCCCAGACAGCAGCAGACGGTGACAGATACAGCATCTCCCAGACAGCAGCAGACGGTGACAGATACAGCATCTCTCAGACAGCAGCAGACGGTGACAGATACAGCATCTCTCAGACAGCAGCAGACAGTGACAGATACAGCATCTCTCAGACAGCAGCAGACAGTGACAGATACAGCATCTCCCAGACAGCAGCAGACGGTGACAGATACAGCATCTCCCAGACAGCAGCAGACGGTGACAGATACAGCATCTCCCATACAGCAGCAGACAGTGACAGATACAGCATCTCCCAGACAGCAGCAGACAGTGACAGATACAGCATCTCCCAGACAGCAGCAGACGGTGACAGATACAGCATCTCCCAGACAGCAGCAGACAGTGACAGATACAGCATCTCCCAGACAGCAGCAGACAGTGACAGATACAGCATCTCCCAGACAGCAGCAGACGGTGACAGATACAGCATCTCCCAGACAGCAGCAGACAGTGACAGATACAGCATCTCCCAGACAGCAGCAGACAGTGACAGACAGATACAGCATCTCCCAGACAGCAGCAGACAGTGACAGATACAGCATCTCTCAGACAGCAGCAGACGGTGACAGATACAGCATCTCCCAGACAGCAGCAGACGGTGACAGATACAGCATCTCCCAGACAGCAGCAGACGGTGACAGATACAGCATCTCTCAGACAGCAGCAGACGGTGACAGATACAGCATCTCTCAGACAGCAGCAGACGGTGACAGATACAGCATCTCCCAGACAGCAGCAGACAGTGACAGATACAGCATCTCCCAGACAGCAGCAGACAGTGACAGATACAGCATCTCTCAGACAGCAGCAGACAGAGACAGATACAGCATCTCCCAGACAGCAGCAGACAGTGACAGATACAGCATCTCCCAGACAGCAGCAGACAGTGACAGATACAGCATCTCTCAGACAGCAGCAGACAGTGACAGATACAGCATCTCCCAGACAGCAGCAGACAGTGACAGATACAGCATCTCCCAGACAGCAGCAGACAGTGACAGATACAGCATCTCCCAGACAGCAGCAGACAGTGACAGATACAGCATCTCCCAGACAGCAGCAGACAGTGACAGATACAGCATCTCCCAGACAGCAGCAGACAGTGACAGATACAGCATCTCCCAGACAGCAGCAGACAGTGACAGATACAGCATCTCCCAGACAGCAGCAGACGGTGACAGATACAGCATCTCTCAGACAGCAGCAGAACAGTGACAGATACAGCATCTCCCAGACAGCAGCAGACAGTGACAGATACAGCATCTCCCAGACAGCAGCAGACAGTGACAGATACAGCATCTCCCAGACAGCAGCAGACAGTGACAGATACAGCATCTCTCAGACAGCAGCAGACAGTGACAGATACAGCATCTCTCAGACAGCAGCAGGACGGTGACAGATACAGCATCTCCCAGACAGCAGCAGACAGTGACAGATACAGCATCTCCCAGACAGCAGCAGACAGTGACAGACAGATACAGCATCTCCCAGACAGCAGCAGACGGTGACAGATACAGCATCTCCCAGACAGCAGCAGACCGGTGACAGATACAGCATCTCCCAGACAGCAGCAGACGGTGACAGATACAGCATCTCCCAGACAGCAGCAGACAGTGACAGATACAGCATCTCTCAGACAGCAGCAGACAGTGACAGATACAGCATCTCCCCAGACAGCAGCAGACGGTGACAGATACAGCATCTCCCAGACAGCAGCAGACGGTGACAGATACAGCATCTCCCAGACAGCAGCAGACGGTGACAGATACAGCATCTCCCAGACAGCAGCAGACGGTGACAGATACAGCATCTCCCAGACAGCAGCACACAGTGACAGATACAGCATCTCCCAGACAGCAGCAGACGGTGACAGACAGATACAGCATCTCCCAGACAGCAGCAGACGGTGACAGATACAGCATCTCTCAGACAGCAGCAGACGGTGACAGATACAGCATCTCCCAGACAGCAGCAGACAGTGACAGATACAGCATCTCCCAGACAGCAGCAGACAGTGACAGATACAGCATCTCCCAGACGGCAGCAGACAGTGACAGAGACAGCATCTCCCCAGACAGCAGCAGACAGTGACAGATACAGCATCTCCCAGACAGCAGCAGACGGTGACAGATACAGCATCTCCCAGACAGCAGCAGACGGTGACAGATACAGCATCTCTCAGACAGCAGCAGACAGTGACAGACACAGCATCTCCCAGACAGCAGCAGACGGTGACAGATACAGCATCTCTCAGACAGCAGCAGACGGTGACAGACAGATACAGCATCTCCCAGACAACAGCAGGTGGTGCTGGAGAGACGGTCTCACCAAACGAATTTGGTCATCTGATCTGAATTGATTTTGTCGAGCAGAGTGCAGTTCGAGAGAGAGTGCTGTTACTGTGTGTCGTCTCAGTATGTGGGTTTCTCGCTGTCCCTCGTCATAGACAAGCTTCCCTGTCATTAGCTCCTCCACTGCAATGCTCTCCGTGATGCCTGTGGGTTCCTGTCACTCTTGCAGTGCAGATCATGGCATCTATCAGATGATTCATTCATTATACTGCTGTCTGTAGAGTCTTGTGCAAATCGGTTGCCACATTTCAAACGTGACGGTGCCGACTGCCCTTCAGGAAGTAATTTCTAATCTATTAACTGCTCAGACTATGTAAGGTGTTCTAAGTAAAAGCAAGATTCTGCTGGGTGAGTCTGGATCTACTTGCTGTTCACTGGCTGCTGGTTAGCAGGGAGATGGGTTTGGAAGCGAGCTGAGCTTGGTAATCGTTGTGGTACACTCGCCTCCTTTTAGCCAGCCGAGCAGCCTCTTTATATTCTGGACTCAGTCACAAGGCCCTTCTCCATAAGGTGAGAAGGGAGCCAGACATGTGTTGGAGACTGGAGGAGGAGGAGGGACTGAATCCTTCAGGGGGCTGCTGTGTTGTAGGGAGGGTGGTGGAGCGACTGAATCCTTCAGGAGGTTGCTGTGTTGTCGGGAGGAGGAGGAGGGACTGGGTCCTTCAGGAGGCTGCTGTGTTGTAGGGAGGGTGGAGGAGGAGGGACTGAGTCCTTCAGGAGGCTGCTGTGTTGTAGGGAGGAGGAGGAGGGACTGGGTCCTTCAGGAGGCTGCTGTGTTGTAGGGAGGGTGGAGGAGGGGACTGGGTCCTTAAGGAGGCTGCTGTGTTGTAGGGAGGAGGAGGAGGGACTGAGTCCTTCAGGAGGCTGCTGTGTTGTAGGGAGGGAGGAGGAGGAGGGACTGGGTCCTTCAGGAGGCTGCTGTGTTGTAGGGAGGGTGGAGGAGGGACTGGGTCCTTCAGGAGGCTGCTGTGTTGTAGGGAGGGTGGAGGAGGGACTGGGTCCTTCAGGAGGCTGCTGTGTTGTAGGGAGGGTGGAGGAGGGACTGGGTCCTTCAGGAGGCTGCTGTGTTGTAGGGAGGGTGGAGGAGGGACTGGGTCCCTTCAGGAGGCTGCTGTGTTGTAGGGAGGGAGGAGGAGGGACTGAATCCTTCAGGAGGCTGCTGTGTTGTAGGGAGGAGGAGGAGGGACTGAGTCCTTCAGGAGGCTGCTGTGTTGTAGGGAGGAGGAGGAGGGACTGGGTCCTTCAGGGGGCTGCTGTGTTGTAGGGAGGGTAGATGAGGGACTGAATCCCTCAGGAGGCTGCTGTGTTGTCGGGAGGGAGGAGGAGGGACTGAGTCCTTAAGGAGGCTGCTGTGTTGTAGGGAGGGAGGAGGAGGGGACTGAGTCCTTAAGGAGGCTGCTGTGTTGTAGGGAGGGTAGAGGAGGGACTGAATCCCTCAGGAGGCTGCTGTGTTGTAGGGAGGGAGGAGGAGGACTGAGTCCTTCAGGAGGCTGCTGTGTTGTAGGGAGGGAGGAGGAGGGACTGAGTCCTTCAGGAGGCTGCTGTGTTGTAGGGAGGGTGGAGGAGGGACTGGGTCCTTCAGGAGGCTGCTGTGTTGTAGGGAGGGTGGAGAAGGGACTGAGTCCTTCAGGAGGTTGCTGTGTTGTAGGGAGGGAGGAGGAGGGACTGGATCCTTCAGGAGGCTGCTGTGTTGTAGGGAGGGAGGAGGAGGGACTGGGTCCTTCAGGAGGCTGCTGTGTTGTAGGGAGGGAGGAGGAGGGACTGAGTCCTTCAGGAGGCTGCTGTGTTGTAGGGAGGAGGAGGAGGGACTGGGTCCTTCAGGAGGCTGCTGTGTTGTAGGAAGGGAGGAGGAGGGACTGAGTCCTCCAGGAGGCTGCTGTGTTGTAGGGAGGAGGAGGAGGGACTGGGTCCTTCAGGGGGGCTGCTGTGTTGTAGGGAGGGAGGAGGAGGGACTGAGTCCTTCAGGAGGCTGCTGTGTTGTAGGGAGGGTGGAGGAGGGACTGTGTCCTTCAGGAGGCTACTGTGTTGTAGGGAGGGAGGAGGAGGAGGGACTGAGTCCTTCAGGAGGCTGCTGTGTTGTAGGGAGGGTGGAGGAGGGACTGGGTCCTTCAGGAGGTTGCTGTGTTGTAGGGAGGGAGGAGGAGGGACTGGGTCCTTCAGGGGGCTGCTGTGTTGTAGGGAGGGTGGAGGAGGGACTGGGTCCTTCAGGAGGTTGCTGTGTTGTAGGGAGGGAGGAGGAGGGACTGGGTCCTTCAGGAGGCTGCTGTGTTGTAGGGAGGAGGAGGAGGGACTGAGTCCTTCAGGAGGCTGCTGTGTTGTAGGGAGGGTGGAGGAGGGACTGGGTCCTTCAGGGGGCTGCTCTGTTGTAGGGAGGGTGGAGGAGGGACTGAGTCCTCCAGGAGGTTGCTGTGTTGTAGGGTGGAGGAGGAGGACTGGGTCCTTCAGGAGGCTGCTGTGTTGTAGGGAGGGTGGAGCAGGGACTGAGTCCTCCAGGAGGCTGCTGTGTTGTAGGGAGGAGGAGGAGGGACTGAGTCCTTCAGGAGGCTGCTGTGTTGTAGGGAGGGAGGAGGAGGGACTGGGTCCTTCAGGAGGCTGCTGTGTTGTAGGGAGGGTGGAGGAGGGACTGAGTCCTTCAGGAGGCTGCTGTGTTGTAGGGAGGAGGAGGAGGGACTGAGTCCTTCAGGAGGCTGCTGTGTTGTCGGGAGGAGGAGGAGGGACTGGGTCCTTCAGGAGGCTGCTGTGTTGTAGGGAGGGTGGAGGAGGGACTGGGTCCTTCAGGAGGCTGCTGTGTTGTAGGGAGGAGGAGGAGGGACTGAGTCCTTCAGGAGGCTGCTGTGTTGTCGGGAGGGAGGAGGAGGGACTGGGTCCTTCAGGAGGGCTGCTGTGTTGTAGGGAGGGTGGAGGAGGGACTGGGTCCTTCAGGAGGCTGCTGTGTTGTCGGGAGGAGGAGGAGGGACTGAGTCGTTCAGGAGGCTGCTGTGTTGTCTGGAGGGAGGAGGAGGGACTGAGTCCTTCAGGAGGCTGCTGTGTTGAAGGGAGGGAGGAGGAGGGACTGAGTCCTCCAGGAGGCTGCTGTGTTGTAGGGAGGGAGGAGGAGGGACTGAGTCCTTCAGGAGGCTGCTGTGTTGTAGGGAGGGTGGAGGAGGGACTGGGTCCTTCAGGAGGCTGCTGTGTTGTAGGGAGGAGGAGGAGGGACTGGGTCCTTCAGGGGGCTGCTGTGTTGTAGGGAGGGTGGAGGAGGGACTGAGTCCTTCAGGAGGCTGCTGTGTTGTAGGGAGGGAGGAGGAGGGACTGAGTCCTCCAGGAGGCTGCTGTGTTGTAGGGAGGGAGGAGGAGGGACTGAGTCCTTCAGGAGGCTGCTGTGTTGTAGGGAGGGTGGAGGAGGGACTGGGTCCTTCAGGAGGCTGCTGTGTTGTAGGGAGGGAGGAGGAGGGACTGAGTCCTTCAGGAGGCTGCTGTGTTGTAGGGAGGAGGAGGAGGGACTGGGTCCTTCAGGAGGCTGCTGTGTTGTAGGGAGGGAGGGAGGAGGGACTGGGTCCTTCAGGAGGCTGCTGTGTTGTAGGGAGGGAGGAGGAGGGACTGAGTCCTTCAGGAGGCTGCTGTGTTGTAGGGAGGGAGGAGGAGGGACTGAATCTCTCAGGAGGCTGCTGTGTTGTAGGGAGGGAGGAGGAGGGACTGGGTCCTTCAGGAGGCTGCTGTGTTGTAGGGAGGGAGGAGGAGGGGACTGAATCTCTCAGGAGGCTGCTGTGTTGTAGGGAGGAGGAGGAGGGACTGGGTCCTTCAGGAGGCTGCTGTGTTGTCGGGAGGGAGGAGGAGGGACTGAATCTCTCAGGAGGCTGCTGTGTTGTAGGGAGGAGGAGGAGGGACTGGGTCCTTCAGGAGGCTGCTGTGTTGTAGGGAGGGTGGAGGAGGGACTGAATCTCTCAGGAGGCTGCTGTGTTGTAGGGAGGGAGGAGGAGGGACTGAGTCCTTCAGGAGGCTGCTGTGTTGTAGGGAGGGTGGAGGAGGGACTGGGTCCTTCAGGAGGCTGCTGTGTTGTAGGGAGGGAGGAGGAGGGACTGAGTCCTTCAGGAGGCTGCTGTGTTGTAGGGAGGAGGAGGAGGGACTGGGTCCTTCAGGAGGCTGCTGTGTTGTAGGGAGGGAGGAGGAGGGACTGAGTCCTTCAGGAGGCTGCTGTGTTGTAGGGAGGGAGGAGGAGGGACTGGGTCCTTCAGGAGGCTGCTGTGTTGTAGGGAGGGTGGAGGAGGGACTGGGTCCTTCAGGAGGCTGCTGTGTTGTAGGGAGGGTGGAGGAGGGACTGGGTCCTTCAGGAGGCTGCTGTGTTGTAGGGAGGGTGGAGGAGGGACTGGGTCCTTCAGGAGGCTGCTGTGTTGTAGGGAGGGAGGAGGAGGGACTGAGTCCTTCAGGAGGCTGCTGTGTTGTAGGGAGGGAGGAGGAGGGACTGAATCTCTCAGGAGGCTGCTGTGTTGTAGGGAGGGAGGAGGAGGGACTGGGTCCTTCAGGAGGCTGCTGTGTTGTAGGGAGGGTGGAGGAGGGGCTGAATCCCTCAGGAGGCTGCTGTGTTGTAGGGAGGGAGGAGGAGGGACTGAATCTCTCAGGAGGCTGCTGTGTTGTAGGGAGGGGGAGGAGGGACTGAGTCCTTCAGGAGGCTGCTGTGTTGTAGGGAGGGTGGAGGAGGGGCTGAATCCCTCAGGAGGCTGCTGTGTTGTAGGGAGGGAGGAGGAGGGACTGAATCTCTCAGGAGGCTGCTGTGTTGTAGGGAGGGGGAGGAGGGACTGAGTCCTTCAGGAGGCTGCTGTGTTGTAGGGAGGGAGGAGGAGGGACTGAGTCCTCCAGGAGGCTGCTGTGTTGTAGGGAGGTAGGAGGAGGGACTGGGTCCTTCAGGAGGCTGCTGTGTTGTAGGGAGGAGGAGGAGGGACTGGGTCCTTCAGGAGGCTGCTGTGTTGTAGGGAGGGAGGAGGAGGGACTGAATCCTTCAGGAGGTTGCTGTGTTGTAGGGAGGGAGGAGGAGGGACTGAATCTCTCAGGAGGCTGCTGTGTTGTAGGGAGGGTGGAGGAGGGACTGGGTCCTTAAGGAGGCTGCTGTGTTGTAGGGAGGGAGGAGGAGGGACTGGGTCCTTCAGGAGGCTGCTGTGTTGTAGGGAGGGAGGAGGAGGGACTGGGTCCTTCAGGAGGCTGCTGTGTTGTAGGGAGGAGGAGGAGGGACTGAGTCCTTCAGGAGGCTGCTGTGTTGTAGGGAGGGAGGAGGAGGGACTGGGTCCTTCAGGAGGCTGCTGTGTTGTAGGGAGGGTAGAGGAGGGACTGGGTCCTTCAGGAGGCTGCTGTGTTGTAGGGAGGGTGGAGGAGGGACTGGGTCCTTCAGGAGGCTGCTGTGTTGTAGGGAGGGTGGAGGAGGGACTGGGTCCTTCAGGAGGCTGCTGTGTTGTAGGGAGGGTGGAGGAGGGACTGGGTCCTCCAGGAGGCTGCTGTGTTGTAGGAAGGGAGGAGGAGGGACTGAGTCCTCCAGGAGGCTGCTGTGTTGTAGGGAGGGAGGAGGAGGGACTGGGTCCTTCAGGAGGCTGCTGTGTTGTAGGGAGGAGGAGGAGGGACTGAGTCCTTCAGGAGGCTGCTGTGTTGTAGGGAGGGAGGAGGAGGGACTGGGTCCTTCAGGAGGCTGCTGTGTTGTAGGGAGGAGGAGGAGGGACTGAGTCCTTCAGGAGGCTGCTGTGTTGTAGGGAGGGAGGAGGAGGGACTGAGTCCTCCAGGAGGCTGCTGTGTTGTAGGGAGGGAGGAGGAGGGACTGGGTCCTTCAGGGGGCTGCTGTGTTGTAGGGAGGGAGGAGGAGGGACTGAGTCCTCCAGGAGGCTGCTGTGTTGTAGGAAGGGAGGAGGAGGGACTGAGTCCTCCAGGAGGCTGCTGTGTTGTAGGGAGGGAGGAGGAGGGACTGGGTCCTTCAGGAGGCTGCTGTGTTGTAGGGAGGAGGAGGAGGGACTGAGTCCTTCAGGAGGCTGCTGTGTTGTAGGGAGGGTGGAGGAGGGACTGAATCCTTCAGGAGGCTGCTGTGTTGTAGGGAGGGAGGAGGAGGGACTGGGTCCTTCAGGAGGCTGCTGTGTTGTAGGGAGGGTGGAGGAGGGACTGGGTCCTTCAGGAGGCTGCTGTGTTGTAGGGAGGGAGGAGGAGGGACTGGGTCCTTCAGGAGGTTGCTGTGTTGTCGGGAGGGAGGAGGAGGGACTGAGTCCTTCAGGAGGCTGCTGTGTTGTAGGGAGGGAGGAGGAGGGACTGGGTCCTTCAGGGGGCTGCTGTGTTGTAGGGAGGGTGGAGGAGGGACTGGGTCCTTCAGGAGGCTGCTGTGTTGTAGGGAGGGAGGAGGAGGGACTGAGTCCTTCAGGAGGCTGCTGTGTTGTAGGGAGGGGGGAGGAGGGACTGGGTCCTTCAGGAGGCTGCTGTGTTGTAGGGAGGGAGGAGGAGGAGGGACTGGGTCCTTCAGGAGGCTGCTGTGTTGTAGGGAGGGAGGAGGAGGGACTGGGTCCTTCAGGGGGCTGCTGTGTTGTAGGGAGGGAGGAGGAGGGACTGGGTCCTTCAGGGGGCTGCTGTGTTGTAGGGAGGGAGGAGGAGGGACTGGGTCCTTCAGGGGGCTGCTGTGTTGTAGGGAGGGTGGAGGAGGGACTGGGTCCTTCAGGAGGCTGCTGTGTTGTAGGGAGGGAGGAGGAGGAGGGACTGGGTCCTTCAGGAGGCTGCTGTGTTGTAGGGAGGGAGGAGGAGGGACTGAGTCCTCCAGGAGGCTGCTGTGTTGTAGGGAGGGAGCAGGAGGGACTGAGTCCTCCAGGAGGCTGCTGTGTTGTAGGGGGCTGCAAGTTGTCGAAAATGTTGACGTATTTGTTTAAATTCAATCTTGCAATGCAGTGCGAGAGAATTCGAGCCGGGAATTCAAGACAAATTTCTTTACCCAGAGGATTGCGAGAATTTGAGGTGAATAATTGATGTATTTAAGGTGAATCTGGATTAACCTGATGGAATAAGGAACAGGATTTATTGATGGGGTGAGAGAGGTTTCTTTTGAATATAAACACCGACCTGCCTTTGTTTAGCTGAACTGACCGATTCTGCACAGCAAAGACAGAAGATAAATGAAACAGGAGGTGATGATTATGTTTAACAGAGGAAAATAATTTCCAACCTCTCCAGCACTGGGAGCTTCCCTCACTTCTATCTGGCTCTCGTTACGCAGTAAACAATCACTATGATTAGTTAATGACTTAATGTTGCATCCTGCGACTCACAGAGTGGTCAGCAGTTCACACAGACGACGCTTTTTCAGTGCAGTGATTAGTCTGCACTGGGGTTGAGGAGTTTCTATCTTTGGGATCTTTGAACAAACACTGACTGTTTGCTCGGAGCAGGTTGGGGCGGAGAGCTCAGGGAATGTGGGCCACATGGTTGGTCCACATAAACCCTGCGTAAAGGACAAACTAACTGGCCCATCAGCAATCAACTGTGTCCCTTCTCCTCACACGAGCACATTTTAGGAACTGTGCCATTAGCTCGAGTGGTATGTTGGGAGCAGAGTAGAGCTCTGTGACAGTGTCACTGGGATCTCACTGGGGATGGTGTATCTCCACTCTGTGACAGTGTCACTGGGATCTCACTGGGGATGGTGTATCGTCGCTCTGTGACAGTGTCACTGGGATCTCACTGGGGATGGTTTATCGCCGCTCTGTGACAGTGTCACTGGGATCTCACTGGGGATGGTTTATCGCCGCTCTGTGACAGTGTCACTGGGTTCTCACTGGGGATGGTTTATCGCCGCTCTGTGACAGTGTCACTGGGATATCACTGGGGATGGTTTATCGCCGCTCTGTGACAGTGTCACTGGGATCTCACTGGGGATGGTGTATCGCCGCTCTGTGATAGTGTCACTGGGATCTCACTGGGGATTGTTTATCTCCGCTCTGTGACAGTGTCACTGGGATCTCACTGGGGATGGTTTATCACCGCTCTGTGACAGTGTCACTGGGATCTCACTGGGGATGGTGTATCGCCGCTCTGTGACAGTGTCACTGGGATCTCACTGGGGATTGTTTATCTCCGCTCTGTGACAGTGTCACTGGGATCTCACTGGGGATGGTTTATCGCCGCTCTGTGACAGTGTCACTGGGATCTCACTGGGGATGGTTTATCGCCGCTCTGTGACAGTGTCACTGGGATCTCACTGGGGATGGTTTATCGCCGCTCTGTGACAGTGTCACTGGGATCTCACTGGGGATGGTTTATCGCCGCTCTGTGACAGTGTCACTGGGATCTCACTGGGGATGGTGTATCGCCGCTCTGTGACAGTGTCACTGGGATCTCACTGGGGATGGTTTATCTCCGCTCTGTGACAGTGTCACTGGGATCTCACTGGGGATAGTGTATCTCCGCTCTGTGACAGTGTCACTGGGATCTCACTGGGGATGGTTTATCTCCGCTCTGTGACAGTGTCACTGGGATCTCACTGGGGATGGTTTATCGCCGCTCTGTGACAGTGTCACTGGGATCTCACTGGGGATGGTGTATCGCCGCTCTGTGACAGTGTCACTGGGATCTCACTGGGGATGGTTTATCGCCGCTCTGTGACAGTGTCACTGGGATCTCACTGGGGATGGTTTATCGCCGCTCTGTGACAGTGTCACTGGGAGCTCACTGGGGATGGTTTATCGCCGCTCTGTGACAGTGTCACTGGGATCTCACTGGGGATGGTTTATCTCCGCTCTGTGACAGTGTCACTGGGATCTCACTGGGGATTGTTTATCGCCGCTCTGTGACAGTGTCACTGGGATCTCACTGGGGATGGTTTATCGCCGCTCTGTGACAGTGTCACTGGGATCTCACTGGGGATGGTTTATCGACGCTCTGTGACAGTGTCACTGGGATCTCACTGGGGATGGTTTATCGACGCTCTGTGACAGTGTCACTGGGATCTCACTGGGGATGGTTTATCGACGCTCTGCGACAGTGTCACTGGGATCTCACTGGGGATGGTGTATCGCCGCTCTGTGACAGTGTCACTGGGAGCTCACTGAGGATGGTTTACCTCCGCTCTGTGACAGTGTCACTGGGATCTCACTGGGGATGGTGTATCTCCGCTCTGTGACAGTGTCACTGGGATCTCACTGGGGATGGTGTATCGCCGCTCTGTGACAGTGTCACTGGGATCTCACTGGGGATGGTTTATCTCCGCTCTGTGACAGTGTCACTGGGATCTCACTGGGGATGGTGTATCGCCGCTCTGTGACAGTGTCACTGGGATCTCACTGGGGATGGTTTATCTCCGCTCTGTGACAGTGTCACTGGGATCTCACTGGGGATGGTTTATCTCCGCTCTGTGACAGTGTCACTGGGATCTCACTGGGGATGGTGTATCGCCGCTCTGTGACAGTGTCACTGGGATCTCACTGGGGATGGTTTATCTCCGCTCTGTGACAGTGTCACTGGGATCTCACTGGGGATGGTGTATCGCCGCTCTGTGACAGTGTCACTGGGATCTCACTGGGGATGGTTTATCTCCGCTCTGTGACAGTGTCACTGGGATCTCACTGGGGATGGTGTATCGTCGCTCTGTGACAGTGTCACTGGGATCTCACTGGGGATGGTGTATCGCCGCTCTGTGACAGTGTCACTGGGATCTCACTGGGGATGGTTTATCGCCGCTCTGTGACAGTGTCACTGGGATCTCACTGGGGATGGTTTATCTCCGCTCTGTGACAGTGTCACTGGGATCTCACTGGGGATGGTGTATCGCCGCTCTGTGGCAGTGTCACTGGGATCTCACTGGGGATGGTTTATCACCGCTCTGTGACAGTGTCACTGGGATCTCACTGGGGATGGTGTATCGCCGCTCTAACCCGCGTCTCCTCTCTCTGACAGGGCCACTGGGATATGTCCACAATGGTTTACCCACGAGATGAGAAACTGAGCCAGGAGGACATTATTTCAAACACCAAGGTCGTGATGCAGGGGCTGGAGGCTCTGAAGAATGAGCATAACTCCATCCTGCACTCCCTGCTCGAAACCATCAGCTGCCTGAAGAAAGATGAGGAGGCCAACCTGGTGCACGAGAAATCCAATCTCATCCGCAAATCCGTGGAAATGATTGAACTTGGTCTGGGAGAGGCTCAGGTACCTGCTGGAGGAGAGGGAGCGGCTGGAGAGGAGGAAGAGAGGGAGCAGCTCGAGGGGGAGGGAGAGAGAGAGAGGGAGTGGCGGGAGGGAGGGAGAGAGAGAGAGAGGGAGCGGCTGGAGGGAGGGAGCGAGAGAGAGAGCGGCTGGAGGGAGGGAGCGAGAGAGGGAGCGGCTGGAGGGAGGGAGCGAGAGAGAGAGCAGCTGGAGGGAGGGAGAGAAAGTGGGAGCGGCTGGAGAGGGGGAAGAGAGGGAGCGGCTGGAGGGAGGGAGCGAGAGAGGGAGCAGCTGGAGGGAGGGAGCAGCTGGAGGGAGGGAGAGAGAGAGGGAGCAGCTGGAGGGGGAAGAGAGGGAGCGTCTGGAGAGAGAGAGAGAGAGGGAGCAACTGGAGGGAGGGAGAGGGGGAGCGGCTGAGGGGGAAGAGAAGGAGCTGCTAGAGGGAGGGAGAGAAAGTGGGAGCAGCTGGAGAGGGGGAAGAGAGGGAGCAGCTGGAGGGGGAAAAAATGGGAGCGTCTGGAGGGAGGGAGAGAGTGGGAGCGTCTGGAGAGAGGGAGAGAGAGTGGGAGCGGCTGGAGGGAGGGAGAGAGAGTGGGAGCGGCTGGAGGGGGAAGAGAGGGAGCGTCTGGAGGGGGAAAGAGTGGCAGCGGTTGGAGGGGGGAGTGTAACTGAGGGCGGTGAGAGGGGAACGGCAGAGAGAGACCGCATTTAGTGGGGGAGAGAAGGAGAGCGCAGTAGGAGTGGAGAGAGAAAATGGGCTGTGGAGAGAGAGCGTGGATGGCAGGGATGAAGGAAGAGAGATAATTTTGTTGTTGGTTGTGAGGGTCAGGGTGTGTGTCGGGTGTGGGGCTCGGTGTGTGTGTCGGCCGTGGGGCTCAGGGTGTGTGTGTCGGGTGTGGGGCTCAGGGTGCGTGTGTCGGGTGTGGGGTTCAGGGTGTGTGTGTCGGGTGTGGGGTTCAGGGTGTGTGTGTCGGGTGTGGGGCTCAGGGTGTGTGTGTCGGGTGTGGGGCTCGGTGTGTGTGTCGGCCGTGGGGCTCAGGGTGTGTGTGTCGGGTGTGGGGTTCAGGGTGTGTGTGTCGGGTGTGGGGCTCAGGGTGTGTGTGTCGGGTGTGGGGCTCAGGGTGTGTGTGTCGGGTGTGGGGCTCAGGGTGTGTGTCGGCCGTGGGGCTCGGTGTGTGTGTCGGGTGTGGGGCTCAGGGTGTGTGTCGGGTGTGGGGTTCAGGGTGTGTGTGTCGGGTGTGGGGTTCAGGGTGTGTGTGTCGGGTGTGGGGCTCAGGGTGTGTGTGTCGGGTGTGGGGCTCAGGGAGTGTGTGTCGGGTGTGGGGCTCAGGGTGTGTGTCGGGTGTGGGGCTCAGGGAGTGTGTGTCGGGTGTGGGGCTCAGGGTGTGTGTCGGCCGTGGGGTTCAGGGAGTGTGTGTCGGGTGTGGGGCTCAGGGAGTGTGTGTCGGGTTTGGGGCTCAGGGTGTGTGTCGGGTGTGGTGCTCAGGGAGTGTGTGTCGGGTGTGGGGCTCAGGGTGTGTGTGTCGGCCGTGGGGTTCAGGGAGTGTGTGTCGGGTGTGGGGCTCAGGGTGTGTGTGTCGGCCGTGGGGCTCAGGGAGTGTGTGTCGGGTGTGGGGCTCAGGGTGTGTGTCGGGTGTGGGGCTCAGGGTGTGTGTGTCGGGTGTGGGGCTCAGGGTGTGTGTGTCGGGTGTGGGGCTCAGGGTGTGTGTGTCGGGTGTGGGGCTCAGGGAGTGTGTGTCGAGTGTGGGGCTCGGTGTGTGTGTCGGCCGTGGGGCTCAGGGAGTGTGTGTCGGGTGTGGGGCTCAGGGTGTGTGTCGGGTGTGGGGCTCAGGGTGTGTGTGTCGGGTGTGGGGCTCAGGGTGTGTGTCGGGTGTGGGGCTCAGGGTGTGTGTGTCGGGTGTGGGGCTCGGTGTGTGTCGGGTGTGGGGCTCAGGGTGTGTGTGTCGGGTGTGGGGCTCAGGGTGTGTGTGTCGGGTGTGGGGCTCAGGGTGTGTGTCGGCCGTGGGGCTCAGGGTGTGTGTGTCGGGTGTGGGGCTCAGGGTGTGTGTCGGGTGTGGGGCTCAGGGTGTGTGTGTCGGGTGTGGGGTTCAGGGAGTGTGTGTCGGGTGTGGGGCTCAGGGAGTGTGTGTCGGGTGTGGGGCTCAGGGTGTGTGTGTCGGGTGTGGGGCTCAGGGAGTGTGTGTCGGGTGTGGGGCTCAGGGTGTGTGTGTCGGGTGTGGGGCTCAGGGTGTGTGTGTCGGGTGTGGGGCTCAGGGAGTGTGTGTCGGGTGTGGGGCTCAGGGTGTGTGTGTCGGGTGTGGGGCTCAGGGAGTGTGTGTCGGGTGTGGGGTTCAGGGAGTGTGTGTCGGGTGTGGGGCTCAGGGAGTGTGTGTCGGGTGTGGGGTTCAGGGTGTGTGTGTCGGGTGTGGGGCTCAGGGAGTGTGTGTCGGGTGTGGGGTTCAGGGAGTGTGTGTCGGGTGTGGGGCTCAGGGAGTGTGTGTCGGGTGTGGGGCTCAGGGTGTGTGTGTCGGGTGTGGGGTTCAGGGTGCGTGTGTCGTCGGGTGTGGGGTTCAGGGTGTGTGTCGGGTGTGGGGCTCAGGGTGCGTGTGTCGGGTGTGGGGCTCAGGGTGTGTGTCGGGTGTGGGGTTCAGGGTGTGTGTCGGGTGTGGGGCTCAGGGTGCGTGTGTCGGGTGTGGGGCACGGAGTGTGTGTGTCGGCCGTGGGGCTCAGGGTGTGTGTGTCGGCCGTGGGGCTCAGGGTGTGTGTGTCGGGTGTGGGGCTCAGGGTGTGTGTCGGGTGTGGGGCTCAGGGTGTGTGTCGGCCGTGGGGCTCAGGGTGTGTGTCGGGTGTGGGGCTCAGGGTGTGTGTCGGGTGTGGGGCTCAGGGTGTGTGTCGGGTGTGGGGTTCAGGGTGTGTGTCGGGTGTGGGGTTCAGGGTGTGTGTGTCGGGTGTGGGGCTCAGGGAGTGTGTCGGGTGTGGGGTTCAGGGTGTGTGTGTCGGGTGTGGGGTTCAGGGTGTGTGTGTCGGGTGTCGGGTTCAGGGTGTGTGTGTCGGGTGTGGGGCTCAGGGTGTGTGTCGGGTGTGGGGCTCAGGGTGTGTGTGTCGGGTGTGGGGCTCAGGGAGTGTGTCGGGTGTGGGGCTCAGGGTGTGTGTCGGGTGTGGGGTTCAGGGTGTGTGTGTCGGGTGTGGGGTTCAGGGTGTGTGTGTCGGGTGTGGGGTTCAGGGTGTGTGTGTCGGGTGTGGGGCTCAGGGTGTGTGTCGGGTGTGGGGCTCAGGGTGTGTGTGTCGGGTGTGGGGCTCAGGGAGTGTGTCGGGTGTGGGGTTCAGGGTGTGTGTGTCGGGTGTGGGGTTCAGGGTGTGTGTGTCGGGTGTGGGGCTCAGGGTGTGTGTGTCGGCCGTGGGGCTCAGGGAGTGTGTGTCGGGTGTGGGGCTCAGGGTGTGTGTGTCGGGTGTGGGGCTCAGGGTGTGTGTGTCGGGTGTGGGGCTCAGGGTGTGTGTCGGCCGTGGGGCTCAGGGTGTGTGTCGGGTGTGGGGCTCAGGGTGTGTGTGTCGGGTGTGGGGCTCAGGGTGTGTGTGTCGGGTGTGGGGCTCAGGGTGTGTGTCGGCCGTGGGGCTCAGGGTGTGTGTGTCGGGTGTGGGGCTCAGGGAGTGTGTGTCGGGTGTGGGGCTCAGGGCGTGTGTCGGGTGTGGGGCTCAGGGTGTGTGTCGGCCGTGGGGCTCAGGGTGTGTGTCGGGTGTGGGGCTCAGGGTGTGTGTGTCGGGTGTGGGGCTCAGGGTGTGTGTGTCGGGTGTGGGGCTCAGGGTGTGTGTCGGCCGTGGGGCTCAGGGTGTGTGTGTCGGGTGTGGGGCTCAGGGAGTGTGTGTCGGGTGTGGGGCTCAGGGTGTGTGTCGGGTGTGGGGCTCAGGGTGTGTGTGTCGGGTGTGGGGCTCAGGGGGTGTGTGTCGGGTGTGGGGCTCAGGGTGTGTGTCGGCCGTGGGGCTCAGGGTGTGTGTCGGGTGTGGGGCTCAGGGTGTGTGTGTCGGGTGTGGGGCTCAGGGCGTGTGTCGGGTGTGGGGCTCAGGGTGTTATGTCTTTCAGGTGATGATGGCCTTGTCCGTTCACCTGAACACTGTGGAATCGGAGAAACAGAAGTTGCGGGCCCAGGTACGCAGACTCTGTCAGGAGAACCAGTGGCTCCGCGATGAACTGGCCAACACCCAGCAGAAGCTCCAACGCAGCGAACAGACGGTGGCTCAGCTCGAGGAGGAAAAGAAGCACCTGGAGTTCATGAACCAGTTAAAGAAGTACGACTACGACAGCTCGCCCTCAGTGAGTCTCAGACAGGAGAACTGGGTGCAGGACCCAGCCTCACCCGCTGTACCCCCATCATCACCACCGTCTCTGTACCCCCATCATCACCACCGTCTCTGTACCCCCATCATCACCACCGTCTCTGTACCCCCATCATCACCACCGTCTCTGTACCCCCATCATCACCACTGTCTCTGTACCCCCATCATCACCACCGTCCCTGTACCCCCATCACCACTGTTTCTGTACCCCATCATCACCACCGTCTCTGTACCCCATCATCACCACCCCCTCTGTACCCCCATCATCACCACCGTCTCTGTACCCCATCATCACCACCGTCTCTGTACCCCCATCATCACCACTGTCTCTGTACCCCCATCATCACCACCGTCTCTGTACCCCCATCACCACTGTTTCTGTACCCCATCATCACCACCGTCTCTGTACCCCATCATCACCACCCCCTCTGTACCCCCATCATCACCACCGTCTCTGTACCCCATCATCACCACCGTCTTTGTACCCCCATCATCACCACTGTCTCTGTACCCCCAACATCACCACTGTCTCTGTACCCCCATCATCACCACCGTCTCTGTACCCCCAACATCACCACTGTCTCTGTACCCCCAACATCACCACTGTCTCTGTACCCCCAACATCACCACTGTCTCTGTACCCCCATCATCACCACCGTCTCTGTACCCCCATCATCACCACTGTCTCTGTACCCCCATCGTCACCACTGTCTCTGTACCCCCATCATCACCACCGTCTCTGTACCCCCAACATCACCACTGTCTCTGTACCCCCATCATCACCACCGTCTCTGTACCCCCATCATCACCACTGTCTCTGTACCCCCATCGTCACCACTGTCTCTGTACCCCCATCATCACCACCGTCTCTGTACCCCCATCATCACCACCGTCTCTGTACCCCCAACATCACCACTGTCTCTGTACCCCCATCATCACCACCGTCTCTGTACCCCCATCATCACCACTGTCTCTGTACCCCCATCATCACCACCGTCTTTGTACCCCCATCATCACCACCGTCTCTGTACCCCCAACATCACCACTGTCTCTGTACCCCCATCATCACCACCGTCTCTGTACCCCCATCATCACCACTGTCTCTGTCCCCCCAACATCACCACTGTCTCTGTACCCCCATCATCACCACTGTCTCTGTACCCCCCTCACCACCACCGTCTCTGTACCCCCATCATCACCACCGTCTCTGTACCCCCATCATCACCACCCCCTCTGTACCCCCATCATCACCACCGTCTCTCTACTCCCATCATCACCACCGTCTCTGTACCCCCATCATTACCACTGTCTCTGGACCCCCATCGTCACCACTGTCTCTGTACCCCCATCATCACCACCGTCTTTGTACCCCCATCATCACCACTGTCTCTGTACCCCCATCATCACCACCGTCTCTGTACCCCCATCATCACCACCCCCTCTGTACCCCCATCATCACCACCGTCTCTGCACCCCCATCATCACCACCGTCTCTGTACCCCCATCATCACCACCCCCTCTGTACCCCCATCATCACCACCGTCTCTGTATCCCCACCATCACCACCCCCTCTGTACCCCCATCATCACCACCCCCTCTGTACCCCCATCATCACCACCGTCTCTCTACTCCCATCATCACCACCGTCTCTGTACCCCCATCATTACCACTGTCTCTGGACCCCCATCGTCACCACTGTCTCTGTATCCCCATCGTCACCACCGTCTCTGTACCCCCATCATCACCACCGTCTCTGTACCCCCATCATCACCACCGTCTCTGTACCCCCATCATCACCACCGTCTCTGTACCCCCATCAACACCACCGTCTCTGTACCCCCATCATCACCACCCCCTCTGTACCCCCATCATCACCACCCCCTCTCTACCCCCATCATCACCACCCCCTCTCTACCCCCATCATCACCACCGTCTCTGTACCCCCATCATCACCACCGTCTCTGTACCCCCATCATCACCACTGTCTCTGTACCTCCATCATCACCACCGTCTCTGTACCCCCATCATCACCACTGTCTCTGTACCCCATCATCACCAACGCCTCTGTACCCCCATCATCACCACTGTCTCTGTACCCCCATCATCACCACCCCCTCTGTACCCCCATCATCACCACCGTCTCTGTACCCCCATCATTACCACCGTCTCTGTTCCCCCATCATCACCACCGTCTCTGTACCCCCATCATCACCACCCCCTCTGTACCCCCATCATCACCACCCCCTCCGTACCCCCATCATCACCACCGTCTCTGTACCCCCATCATCACCACCGTCTCTGTACCCACATCATCACCACCGTCTCTGTACCCCCATCATCACCACCGTCTCTGTACCCCCATCATCACCACCGTCTCTGTACGCCCATCATCACCACCGTCTCTGTACGCCCATCATCACCACCGCCTCTGTACCCCCATCATCACCACCGTCTCTGTACCCCCATCATCACCACCGTCTCTGTACCCCCATCATCACCACCCCCTCTGTACCCCCATCATCACCACCGTCTCTGTACCCCCATCATCACCACCGTCTCTGTACCTACATCATCACCACCGTCTCTGTACCCCCATCATCACCACCCCCTCTGTACCCCCATCATCACCAACCCCTCTGTACCCCCATCATCACCACCGTCTCTGTACCCCCATCATTACCACCGTCTCTGTACCCCCATCATCACCACCGTCTCTGTACCCCCATCATTACCACTGTCTCTGTACGCCCATCATCACCACCGTCTCTGTACGCCCATCATCACCACCGTCTCTGTACCCCCATCATCACCACCGTCTCTGTACCCCCATCATCACCACCGTCTCTGTACCCCCATCATCACCACCGTCTCTGTACCCCCATCATCACCACCCCCTCTGTACCCCCATCATCAACACCGTCTCTGTACCTCCATCATTACCACGTCTCTGTACCCCCATCATCACCACCGTCTCTGTACCCCCATCATTACCACCGTATCTGTACACCCATCATCACCACCGTCTCTGTACGCCCATCATCACCACCGCCTCTGTACCCCCATCATCACCACCGTCTCTGTACCCCCATCATTACCACCGTCTCTGTACGCCCATCATCACCACCGTCTCTGTACGCCCATCATAACCACCGTCTCTGTACACCCATCATCACCACCCCCTCTGTACCCCCATCATCATCACCCCCTCTGTACCCCCATCATCACCACCCCCTCTGTACCCCCATCATCACCACCGTCTCTGTACCCCCATCATTACCACCGTCTCTGTACCCCCATCATCACCACCGTCTCTGTACCCCCATCATCACCACCGTCTCTGTACCCCCATCATTACCACCGTCTCTGTACGCCCATCATCACCACCGTCTCTGTACGCCCATCATCACCACCGCCTCTGTACCCCCATCATCACCACCCCCTCTGTACTCCCATCATCACCACCCCCTCTGTACCCCCATCATCACCACCCCCTCTGTACCCCCATCATCACCACCCCCTCTGTACCCCCATCACCACCACTGTCTCTGTACCCCCATCACCACCACTGTCTCTGTACCCCCATCATCACCACCCCCTCTGTACCCCCATCATCACCACCCCCTCTGTACCCCCATCATCACCACCCCCTCTGTACACCCATCATCACCACCCCCTCTGTACCCCCATCATCACCACCCCCTCTGTACCCCCATCATCACCACCGTCTCTGTCCCCCCATCATCACCACCGTCTCTGTACCCCCATCATCACCACCGTCTCTATACCCCCATCATCACCACCCCCTCTGTATCCCAATCATCACCACCGTCTCTGTACCCCCATCATCACCACCGTCTCTGTACCCCCATCATCACCACCGTCTCTGTACCCCCATCATCACCACTGTCTCTGTACCCCCATCATCACCACCGTCTATGTACCCCCATCATCACCACTGTCTCTGTACCCCCATCATCACCACCGCCTCTGTACCCCCATCATCACCACCCTCTCTGTACCCCCATCATCACCACCGTCTCTGTACCCCCATCATCACCACCGTCTCTGTACCCCCATCATCACCACCGTCTCTGTACCCCCATCACCACCACCGTCTCTGTACCCCCATCATAACCACCGTCTCTGTACCCCCATCATTACCACTGTCTCTGGACCCCCATCGTCACCACTGTCTCTGTATCCCCATCGTCACCACCGTCTCTGTACCCCCATCATCACCACCGTCTCTGTACCCCCATCATCACCACCGTCTCTGTACCCCCATCATCACCACCGTCTCTGTACCCCCATCAACACCACCGTCTCTGTACCCCCATCATCACCACCCCCTCTGTACCCCCATCATCACCACCCCCTCTCTACCCCCATCATCACCACCCCCTCTCTACCCCCATCATCACCACCGTCTCTGTACCCCCATCATCACCACCGTCTCTGTACCCCCATCATCACCACTGTCTCTGTACCTCCATCATCACCACCGTCTCTGTACCCCCATCATCACCACTGTCTCTGTACCCCATCATCACCAACGCCTCTGTACCCCCATCATCACCACTGTCTCTGTACCCCCATCATCACCACCCCCTCTGTACCCCCATCATCACCACCGTCTCTGTACCCCCATCATTACCACCGTCTCTGTTCCCCCATCATCACCACCGTCTCTGTACCCCCATCATCACCACCCCCTCTGTACCCCCATCATCACCACCCCCTCCGTACCCCCATCATCACCACCGTCTCTGTACCCCCATCATCACCACCGTCTCTGTACCCACATCATCACCACCGTCTCTGTACCCCCATCATCACCACCGTCTCTGTACCCCCATCATCACCACCGTCTCTGTACGCCCATCATCACCACCGTCTCTGTACGCCCATCATCACCACCGCCTCTGTACCCCCATCATCACCACCGTCTCTGTACCCCCATCATCACCACCGTCTCTGTACCCCCATCATCACCACCCCCTCTGTACCCCCATCATCACCACCGTCTCTGTACCCCCATCATCACCACCGTCTCTGTACCTACATCATCACCACCGTCTCTGTACCCCCATCATCACCACCCCCTCTGTACCCCCATCATCACCAACCCCTCTGTACCCCCATCATCACCACCGTCTCTGTACCCCCATCATTACCACCGTCTCTGTACCCCCATCATCACCACCGTCTCTGTACCCCCATCATTACCACTGTCTCTGTACGCCCATCATCACCACCGTCTCTGTACGCCCATCATCACCACCGTCTCTGTACCCCCATCATCACCACCGTCTCTGTACCCCCATCATCACCACCGTCTCTGTACCCCCATCATCACCACCGTCTCTGTACCCCCATCATCACCACCGTCTCTGTACCCCCATCATCAACACCGTCTCTGTACCTCCATCATTACCACGTCTCTGTACCCCCATCATCACCACCGTCTCTGTACCCCCATCATCACCACCGTCTCTGTACCCCCATCATTACCACCGTATCTGTACACCCATCATCACCACCGTCTCTGTACGCCCATCATCACCACCGCCTCTGTACCCCCATCATCACCACCGTCTCTGTACCCCCATCATTACCACCGTCTCTGTACGCCCATCATCACCACCGTCTCTGTACGCCCATCATCACCACCGTCTCTGTACACCCATCATCACCACCCCCTCTGTACCCCCATCATCATCACCCCCTCTGTACCCCCATCATCACCACCCCCTCTGTACCCCCATCATCACCACCGTCTCTGTACCCCCATCATTACCACCGTCTCTGTACCCCCATCATCACCACCGTCTCTGTACCCCCATCATCACCACCGTCTCTGTACCCCCATCATTACCACCGTCTCTGTACGCCCATCATCACCACCGTCTCTGGACGCCCATCATCACCACCGCCTCTGTACCCCCATCATCACCACCCCCTCTGTACTCCCATCATCACCACCCCCTCTGTACCCCCATCATCACCACCCCCTCTGTACCCCCATCATCACCACCCCCTCTGTACCCCCATCACCACCACTGTCTCTGTACCCCCATCACCACCACTGTCTCTGTACCCCCATCATCACCACCCCCTCTGTACCCCCATCATCACCACCCCCTCTGTACCCCCATCATCACCACCCCCTCTGTACACCCATCATCACCACCCCCTCTGTACCCCCATCATCACCACCCCCTCTGTACCCCCATCATCACCACCGTCTCTGTCCCCCCATCATCACCACCGTCTCTGTACCCCCATCATCACCACCGTCTCTATACCCCCATCATCACCACCCCCTCTGTATCCCAATCATCACCACCGTCTCTGTACCCCCATCATCACCACCGTCTCTGTACCCCCATCATCACCACCGTCTCTGTACCCCCATCATCACCACTGTCTCTGTACCCCCATCATCACCACCGTCTATGTACCCCCATCATCACCACTGTCTCTGTACCCCCATCATCACCACCGCCTCTGTACCCCCATCATCACCACCCTCTCTGTACCCCCATCATCACCACCGTCTCTGTACCCCCATCATCACCACCGTCTCTGTACCCCCATCATCACCACCGTCTCTGTACCCCCATCACCACCACCGTCTCTGTACCCCCATCATAACCACCGTCTCTGTACCCCCATCATCACCACCGTCTCTGTACCCCCATCATCACCAACGTCTCTGTACCCCCATCATCACCAACGTCTCTGTACCCCCATAATCACCAACGTCTCTGTACCCCCATCATCACCACCGTCTCTGTACCCCCATCATCACCACCGTCTCTGTACCCCCATCATCACCACCCCCTCTGTATCCCCATCATCACCACCGTCTCTGTAACCCCATCATCACCACCGTCTCTGTACCCCCATCATCACCACCGTCTCTGTACCCCCATCATCACCACCGTCTCTGTACCCCCATCATCACCACCCCCTCTGTACCCCCATCATCACCACCCCCTCTGTACCCCCATCTTATCCACCGTCTCTGCACCCCCATCATCACCACCGTCTCTGTACCCCCATCATCACCACCGTCTCTGTACCCCCATAATCACCACCGTCTCTGTACCCCATCATCACCACTGTCTCTGTACCCCCATCATCACCACCGTCTCTGTACTCCCATCATCACCACCATCTCTATACTCCCATCATCACCACCGTCTCTGTACCCCCCATCATCACCACCGTCTCTGTACCCCCACCATCACCACTGTCTCTCTACCCCCATCATCACCACAGTCTCTGTACCCCCATCATCACCACCATCTCTGTACCCCCATAATCACCACTGTCTCTGTACCCCCATCATCACCACTGTCTCTGTACCCCATCATCACCACTGTCTCTGTACCCCCATAGTCACCATTGTCTCTGTACCACATCATCACCACCGTCTCTGTACCCCCATCATCACCACCGTCTCTGTACCCCCATCACCACCACCCTCTCTGTACCCCCATCATCACCACTGTCTCTGTACCCCCATCACCACCCCCTCTGTACCCACATCATCACCACTGTCTCTGTACCCCCTTCACCACCCACTCTGTACCCCAATCATCACCACCCCCTCTGTACCCCCATCATCACCACTGTCTCTGTACCCCCTTCACCACCCTCTCTGTACCCCAATCATCACCACCCCCTCTGTACCCCCATCATCACCACCGTCTCGGTACCCCCATCTTATCCACCGTCTCTGCACCCCCATCATCACCACTGTCTCTGTACCCCCATCATCACCACCGTCTCTGTACCCCCACCATCACCACCGTCTCTGTACCCCCATCATCACCACCGTCTCTGTACCCCCACCATCACCACTGTCTCTATCCCCATCATCACCACAGTCTCTGTACCCCCATCATCACCACTGTCTCTGTACCCCATCATCACCACTGTCTCTGTACCCCCATCATCACCACCGTCTCTGTACCCCCATCATCACCACCGTCTCTGTACCCCCACCATCACCACTGTCTCTGTACCCCCATCATCACCACCGTCTCTGTACCCCCATCATCACCACTGTCTCTGTACCCCATCATCACCACTGTCTCTGTACCCCCATCATCACCACTGTCTCTGTACCCCCATCATCACCACCGTCTCTGTACCCCCATCATCACCACCGTCTCTGTACCCCCATCATCACCACCGTCTCTGTACTCCCATCACCACCACCGTCTCTGTACCCCCATCATCACCACCGTCTCTGTACCCCCATCATCACCACTGTCTCTGTACCCCCATCATCACCACAGTCTCTGTACCCCCATCATCACCACCGTCTCTGTACCCCCATCATCACCACCGTCTCTGTACCCCCATCATCACCACTGTCTCTGTACCCCCATCGTCACCACTGTCTCTGTACCCCCATCATCACCACCGTCTCTGTACCCCCATCATCACCACCGTCTCTGTACCCCCAACATCACCACTGTCTCTGTACCCCCATCATCACCACCGTCTCTGTACCCCCATCATCACCACTGTCTCTGTACCCCCATCATCACCACCGTCTTTGTACCCCCATCATCACCACCGTCTCTGTACCCCCATCATCACCACTGTCTCTGTACCCCCCTCACCACCACCGTCTCTGTACCCCATCATCACCACCGTCTTTGTACCCCCATCATCACCACTGTCTCTGTACCCCCATCATCACCACCGTCTCTGTACCCCCATCATCACCACCCCCTCTGTACCCCCATCATCACCACCGTCTCTGTACCCCCATCATCACCACCGTCTCTGTACCCCCATCATCACCACCCCCTCTGTACCCCCATCATCACCACCGTCTCTGTATCCCCACCATCACCACCCCCTCTGTACCCCCATCATCACCACCCCCTCTGTACCCCCATCATCACCACCGTCTCTCTACTCCCATCATCACCACCGTCTCTGTACCCCCATCATTACCACTGTCTCTGTATCCCCATCGTCACCACCGTCTCTGTACCCCCATCATCACCACCGTCTCTGTACCCCCATCATCACCACCGTCTCTGTACCCCCATCATCACCACCCCCTCTCTACCCCCATCATCACCACCGTCTCTGTACCCCCATCATCACCACCGTCTCTGTACCCCCATCATCACCACTGTCTCTGTACCTCCATCATCACCACCGTCTCTGTACCCCCATCATCACCACTGTCTCTGTACCCCATCATCACCACCGTCTCTGTACCCCCATCATCACCACTGTCTCTGTACCCCATCATCACCACCCCCTCTGTACCCCCATCATCACCACCGTCTCTGTACCCCCATCATCACCACCGTCTCTGTACCCCCATCATCACCACCCCCTCTGTACCCCCATCATCACCACCGTCTCTGTATCCCCACCATCACCACCCCCTCTGTACCCCCATCATCACCACCCCCTCTGTACCCCCATCATCACCACCGTCTCTCTACTCCCATCATCACCACCGTCTCTGTACCCCCATCATTACCACTGTCTCTGGACCCCCATCGTCACCACTGTCTCTGTATCCCCATCGTCACCACCGTCTCTGTACCCCCATCATCACCACCCCCTCTGTACCCCCATCATCACCACCCCCTCTCTACCCCCATCATCACCACCCCCTCTCTACCCCCATCATCACCACCGTCTCTGTACCCCCATCATCACCACCGTCTCTGTACCCCCATCATCACCACTGTCTCTGTACCTCCATCATCACCACCGTCTCTGTACCCCCATCATCACCACTGTCTCTGTACCCCATCATCACCAACGCCTCTGTACCCCCATCATCACCACTGTCTCTGTACCCCCATCATCACCACCCATTCTGTACCCCCATCATCACCACCGTCTCTGTACCCCCATCGTTACCACCGTCTCTGTTCCCCCATCATCACCACCGTCTCTGTACCCCCATCATCACCACCCCCTCTGTACCCCCATCATCACCACCCCCTCTGTACCCCCATCATCACCACCGTCTCTGTACCCCCATCATCACCACCGTCTCTGTACCCCCATCATCACCACCGTCTCTGTACCCACATCATCACCACCGTCTCTGTACCCCCATCATCACCACCGTCTCTGTACCCCCATCATCACCACCGTCTCTGTACGCCCATCATCACCACCGTCTCTGTACGCCCATCATCACCACCGCCTCTGTACCCCCATCATCACCACCGTCTCTGTACCCCCATCATCACCACCGTCTCTGTACCCCCATCATCACCACCCCCTCTGTACCCCCATCATCACCACCGTCTCTGTACCCCCATCATCACCACCGTCTCTGTACCTACATCATCACCACCGTCTCTGTACCCCCATCATCACCACCCCCTCTGTACCCCCATCATCACCAACCCCTCTGTACCCCCATCATCACCACCGTCTCTGTACCCCCATCATTACCACCGTCTCTGTACCCCCATCATCACCACCGTCTCTGTACCCCCATCATTACCACTGTCTCTGTACGCCCATCATCACCACCGTCTCTGTACGCCCATCATCACCACCGCCTCTGTACCCCCATCATCACCACCGTCTCTGTACCCCCATCATTACCACCGTCTCTGTACGCCCATCATCACCACCGTCTCTGTACGCCCATCATCACCACCGTCTCTGTACACCCATCATCACCACCCCCTCTGTACCCCCATCATCATCACCCCCTCTGTACCCCCATCATCACCACCCCCTCTGTACCCCCATCATCACCACCGTCTCTGTACCCCCATCATTACCACCGTCTCTGTACCCCCATCATCACCACCGTCTCTGTACCCCCATCATCACCACCGTCTCTGTACCCCCATCATTACCACCGTCTCTGTACGCCCATCATCACCACCGTCTCTGTACGCCCATCATCACCACCGCCTCTGTACCCCCATCATCACCACCCCCTCTGTACTCCCATCATCACCACCCCCTCTGTACCCCCATCATCACCACTGTCTCTGTACCTCCATCATCACCACCGTCTCTGTACCCCCATCATCACCACTGTCTCTGTACCCCATCATCACCAACGCCTCTGTACCCCCATCATCACCACTGTCTCTGTACCCCCATCATCACCACCGTCTCTGTACCCCCATCATCACCACCGTCTCTGTACGCCCATCATCACCACCGTCTCTGTACGCCCATCATCACCACCGCCTCTGTACCCCCATCATCACCACCGTCTCTGTACCCCCATCATCACCACCGTCTCTGTACCCCCATCATCACCACCCCCTCTGTACCCCCATCATCACCACCGTCTCTGTACCCCCATCATCACCACCGTCTCTGTACCTACATCATCACCACCGTCTCTGTACCCCCATCATTACCACCGTCTCTGTACCCCCATCATCACCACCGTCTCTGTACCCCCATCATTACCACTGTCTCTGTACGCCCATCATCACCACCGTCTCTGTACGCCCATCATCACCACCGCCTCTGTACCCCCATCATCACCACCGTCTCTGTACCCCCATCATTACCACCGTCTCTGTACGCCCATCATCACCACCGTCTCTGTACGCCCATCATCACCACCGTCTCTGTACACCCATCATCACCACCCCCTCTGTACCCCCATCATCATCACCCCCTCTGTACCCCCATCATCACCACCGTCTCTGTACCCCCATCATTACCACCGTCTCTGTACGCCCATCATCACCACCGTCTCTGTACGCCCATCATCACCACCGTCTCTGTACACCCATCATCACCACCCCCTCTGTACCCCCATCATCATCACCCCCTCTGTACCCCCATCATCACCAACCCCTCTGTACCCCCATCATCACCACCGTCTCTGTACCCCCATCATTACCACCGTCTCTGTACCCCCATCATCACCACCGTCTCTGTACCCCCATCATCACCACCGTCTCTGTACCCCCATCATTACCACCGTCTCTGTACGCCCATCATCACCACCGTCTCTGTACGCCCATCATCACCACCGCCTCTGTACCCCCATCATCACCACCCCCTCTGTACTCCCATCATCACCACCCCCTCTGTACCCCCATCATCACCACCCCCTCTGTACCCCCATCATCACCACCCCCTCTGTACCCCCATCATCACCACCGTCTCTGTCCCCCCATCATCACCACCGTCTCTGTACCCCCATCATCACCACCGTCTCTGTACCCCCATCATCACCACCGTCTCTATACCCCCATCATCACCACTCCCTCTGTATCCCAATCATCACCACCGTCTCTGTACCCCCATCATCACCACCGTCTCTGTACCCCCATCATCACCACCGTCTCTGTACCCCCATCATCACCACTGTCTCTGTACCCCCATCATCACCACTGTCTCTGTACCCCCATCATCACCACTGTCTCTGTACCCCCATCATCACCACCGCCTCTGTACCCCCATCATCACCACTGTCTCTGTATCCCCATCGTCACCACCGTCTCTGTACCCCCATCATCACCACCGTCTCTGTACCCCCATCATCACCACCCCCTCTCTACCCCCATCATCACCACCCCCTCTCTACCCCCATCATCACCACCGTCTCTGTACCCCCATCATCACCACCGTCTCTGTACCCCCATCATCACCACTGTCTCTGTACCTCCATCATCACCACCGTCTCTGTACCCCCATCATCACCACTGTCTCTGTACCCCATCATCACCAACGCCTCTGTACCCCCATCATCACCACTGTCTCTGTACCCCCATCATCACCACCCATTCTGTACCCCCATCATCACCACCGTCTCTGTACCCCCATCGTTACCACCGTCTCTGTTCCCCCATCGTCACCACCGTCTCTGTACCCCCATCATCACCACCCCCTCTGTACCCCCATCATCACCACCCCCTCTGTACCCCCATCATCACCACCGTCTCTGTACCCCCATCATCACCACCGTCTCTGTACCCCCATCATCACCACCGTCTCTGTACCCACATCATCACCACCGTCTCTGTACCCCCATCATCACCACCGTCTCTGTACCCCCATCATCACCACCGTCTCTGTACGCCCATCATCACCACCGTCTCTGTACGCCCATCATCACCACCGCCTCTGTACCCCCATCATCACCACCGTCTCTGTACCCCCATCATCACCACCGTCTCTGTACCCCCATCATCACCACCCCCTCTGTACCCCCATCATCACCACCGTCTCTGTACCCCCATCATCACCACCGTCTCTGTACCTACATCATCACCACCGTCTCTGTACCCCCATCATCACCACCCCCTCTGTACCCCCATCATCACCAACCCCTCTGTACCCCCATCATCACCACCGTCTCTGTACCCCCATCATTACCACCGTCTCTGTACCCCCATCATCACCACCGTCTCTGTACCCCCATCATTACCACTGTCTCTGTACGCCCATCATCACCACCGTCTCTGTACGCCCATCATCACCACCGCCTCTGTACCCCCATCATCACCACCGTCTCTGTACCCCCATCATTACCACCGTCTCTGTACGCCCATCATCACCACCGTCTCTGTACGCCCATCATCACCACCGTCTCTGTACACCCATCATCACCACCCCCTCTGTACCCCCATCATCATCACCCCCTCTGTACCCCCATCATCACCACCCCCTCTGTACCCCCATCATCACCACCGTCTCTGTACCCCCATCATCACCACCGTCTCTGTACCCCCATCATCACCACCGTCTCTGTACCCCCATCATTACCACCGTCTCTGTACGCCCATCATCACCACCGTCTCTGTACGCCCATCATCACCACCGCCTCTGTACCCCCATCATCACCACCCCCTCTGTACTCCCATCATCACCACCCCCTCTGTACCCCCATCATCACCACTGTCTCTGTACCTCCATCATCACCACCGTCTCTGTACCCCCATCATCACCACTGTCTCTGTACCCCATCATCACCAACGCCTCTGTACCCCCATCATCACCACTGTCTCTGTACCCCCATCATCACCACCGTCTCTGTACCCCCATCATCACCACCGTCTCTGTACGCCCATCATCACCACCGTCTCTGTACGCCCATCATCACCACCGCCTCTGTACCCCCATCATCACCACCGTCTCTGTACCCCCATCATCACCACCGTCTCTGTACCCCCATCATCACCACCCCCTCTGTACCCCCATCATCACCACCGTCTCTGTACCCCCATCATCACCACCGTCTCTGTACCTACATCATCACCACCGTCTCTGTACCCCCATCATTACCACCGTCTCTGTACCCCCATCATCACCACCGTCTCTGTACCCCCATCATTACCACTGTCTCTGTACGCCCATCATCACCACCGTCTCTGTACGCCCATCATCACCACCGCCTCTGTACCCCCATCATCACCACCGTCTCTGTACCCCCATCATTACCACCGTCTCTGTACGCCCATCATCACCACCGTCTCTGTACGCCCATCATCACCACCGTCTCTGTACACCCATCATCACCACCCCCTCTGTACCCCCATCATCATCACCCCCTCTGTACCCCCATCATCACCACCGTCTCTGTACCCCCATCATTACCACCGTCTCTGTACGCCCATCATCACCACCGTCTCTGTACGCCCATCATCACCACCGTCTCTGTACACCCATCATCACCACCCCCTCTGTACCCCCATCATCATCACCCCCTCTGTACCCCCATCATCACCAACCCCTCTGTACCCCCATCATCACCACCGTCTCTGTACCCCCATCATTACCACCGTCTCTGTACCCCCATCATCACCACCGTCTCTGTACCCCCATCATCACCACCGTCTCTGTACCCCCATCATTACCACCGTCTCTGTACGCCCATCATCACCACCGTCTCTGTACGCCCATCATCACCACCGCCTCTGTACCCCCATCATCACCACCCCCTCTGTACTCCCATCATCACCACCCCCTCTGTACCCCCATCATCACCACCCCCTCTGTACCCCCATCATCACCACCCCCTCTGTACCCCCATCATCACCACCGTCTCTGTCCCCCCATCATCACCACCGTCTCTGTACCCCCATCATCACCACCGTCTCTGTACCCCCATCATCACCACCGTCTCTATACCCCCATCATCACCACTCCCTCTGTATCCCAATCATCACCACCGTCTCTGTACCCCCATCATCACCACCGTCTCTGTACCCCCATCATCACCACCGTCTCTGTACCCCCATCATCACCACTGTCTCTGTACCCCCATCATCACCACCGTCTATGTACCCCCATCATCACCACTGTCTCTGTACCCCCATCATCACCACCGCCTCTGTACCCCCATCATCACCACCCTCTCTGTACCCCCATCATCACCACCGTCTCTGTACCCCCATCATCACCACCGTCTCTGTACCCCCATCATCACCACCGTCTCTGTACCCCCATCACCACCACCGTCTCTGTACCCCCATCATAACCACCGTCTCTGTACCCCCATCATCACCACCGTCTCTGTACCCCCATCATCACCAACGTCTCTGTACCCCCATCATCACCAACGTCTCTGTACCCCCATCATCACCACCGTCTCTGTACCCCCATCATCACCACCGTCTCTGTACCCCCATCATCACCACCGTCTCTGTACCCCCATCATCACCACCCCCTCTGTATCCCCATCATCACCACCGTCTCTGTACCCCCATCATCACCACCGTCTCTGTATCCCCATCATCACCACCGTCTCTGTACCCCCATCATCACCACCGTCTCTGTACCCCCATCATCACCACCGTCTCTGTACCCCCATGATCACCACTGTCTCTGTACCCCCATCATCACCACCCCCTCTGTACCCCCATCATCACCACCGTCTCTGTACCCCCATCATCACCACCGTCTCTGTACCCCCATCATCACCAACGTCTCTGTAACCCCATCATCACCACCGTCTCTGTACCCCCATCATCACCACCGTCTCTGTACCCCCATCATCACCACCGTCTCTGTACCCCCATCATCACCACCCCCTCTGTACCCCCATCATCACCACCCCCTCTGTACCCCCATCTTATCCACCGTCTCTGCACCCCCATCATCACCACCGTCTCTGTACCCCCATCATCACCACCGTCTCTGTACCCCCATAATCACCACCGTCTCTGTACCCCATCATCACCACTGTCTCTGTACCCCCATCATCACCACCGTCTCTGTACTCCCATCATCACCACCATCTCTATACTCCCATCATCACCACCGTCTCTGTACCCCCCATCATCACCACCGTCTCTGTACCCCCATAATCACCACCGTCTCTGTACCCCCATCATCACCACCGTCTCTGTACCCCCACCATCACCACTGTCTCTCTACCCCCATCATCACCACAGTCTCTGTACCCCCATCATCACCACCATCTCTGTACCCCCATAATCACCACTGTCTCTGTACCCCCATCATCACCACTGTCTCTGTACCCCATCATCACCACTGTCTCTGTACCCCCATAGTCACCATTGTCTCTGTACCACATCATCACCACCGTCTCTGTACCCCCATCATCACCACCGTCTCTGTACCCCCATCACCACCACCCTCTCTGTACCCCCATCATCACCACTGTCTCTGTACCCCCATCACCACCCCCTCTGTACCCACATCATCACCACTGTCTCTGTACCCCCTTCACCACCCTCTCTGTACCCCAATCATCACCACCCCCTCTGTACCCCCATCATCACCACTGTCTCTGTACCCCCTTCACCACCCTCTCTGTACCCCAATCATCACCACCCCCTCTGTACCCCCATCATCACCACCGTCTCGGTACCCCCATCTTATCCACCGTCTCTGCACCCCCATCATCACCACTGTCTCTGTACCCCCATCATCACCACCGTCTCTGTACCCCCATCATCACCACCGTCTCTATACTCCCATCATCACCACCGTCTCTGTACCCCCATCATCACCACCGTCTCTGTACCCCCACCATCACCACAGTCTCTGTACCCCCATCATCACCACCGTCTCTGTACCCCCACCATCACCACTGTCTCTATCCCCATCATCACCACAGTCTCTGTACCCCCATCATCACCACTGTCTCTGTACCCCATCATCACCACTGTCTCTGTACCCCCATCATCACCACCGTCTCTGTACCCCCATCATCACCACCGTCTCTGTACCCCCACCATCACCACTGTCTCTATCCCCATCATCACCACAGTCTCTGTACCCCCATCATCACCACTGTCTCTGTACCCCATCATCAGCACTGTCTCTGTACCCCCATCATCACCACTGTCTCTGTACCCCCATCATCACCACCGTCTCTGTACCCCCATCATCACCACCGTCTCTGTACCCCCATCATCACCACCGTCTCTGTACTCCCATCACCACCACCGTCTCTGTACCCCCATCATCACCACCGTCTCTGTACCCCCATCGTCACCACCCCCTCTGTACCCCCATCGTCACCACCGTCTCTGTACCCCCATCATCACCACTGTCTCTGTACCCCCATAGTCACCATTGTCTCTGTACCACATCATCACCACCGTCTCTGTACCCCCATCATCACCACCCCCTCTGTACCCCCATCATCACCACCGTCTCTGTACCCCCATCATCACCACCCCCTCTGTACCCCCATCATCACCACCGTCTCTGTACCCCCATCATCACCACCGTCTCTGTACCCCCATCATCACCACCGTCTCTGTACCCCCATCATCACCACTGTCTCTGTACCCCCATCATCACCACCGTCTCTGTACCCCCATCATCACCACCGTCTCTGTACCCCCAACATCACCACTGTCTCTGTACCCCCATCATCACCACCGTCTCTGTACCCCCATCATCACCACTGTCTCTGTACCCCCATCATCACCACCGTCTCTGTACCCCCATCATCACCACTGTCTCTGTACCCCCATCGTCACCACCCCCTCTGTACCCCCATCGTCACCACCCTCTCTGTACCCCCATCGTCACCACCCCCTCTGTACCCCCATCGTCACCACCCCCTCTGTACCCCCATCGTCACCACCCCCTCCTCTCCTCACCACCCCAGCACCTTTGCCATGCTCAGTGTTGCACATCGCTGAGGTTCCGAGCTGTCATTTTCTTTCCTCACAGGAAGAAAAGGAAGGTGATTCATCGAAAGATTCACTGGATGACCTGTTCCCCGAGGAGGAAGAACACGGCACAGGAAGTGAGTTTTCTCTGTCTCTGTCTTTCCCTCTCTGCCCCGCGAATGCCGACCTCCCCCTCAACCCCGGCCCCTGAACCCAGAACCCCCCCAAACCCCAGTCCCCCCTCCCCCTGAACCCCGACCTCCCCTCTCCCTGAACCCCGACCTCCCCTCCCCTGAACCCCGACCTCCCCTCCCCTGAACCCCGACCACCCCTCACCCTGAACCCCGACACCCCCCCCCAAACCCCAGTCCCCCCTCCCCTAAACCCCGGCCCCTGAACCCAGACCCCCCCTAAACCCCGGACCCCCCTCTCCCTGAACCCCGACCTCCCCTCCCCTGAACCCCGACCTCCCCTCCCCTGAACCCCGACCACCCCTCACCCTGAACCCCGACATCCCCCCTCCCCCTGAACCCCCCTCCCCCTGAACCCCGACCCCCCCTCACCCTGAACCCCGGCGTCCCCTCCCCTGAACCCTACCCCTCCCTATACCCCCCTCCGAACCCCGGACCCCCCTCTCCCTGAACCCTGACCTCCCCTCCCCTGAACCCCGACCTCCCCTCCCCTGAACCCCGACCTCCCCTCACCCTGAACCCCGAAACCCCCCCAAACCCCAGTCCCCCCTCCCCCTGAACCCCGACCACCCCTCCCCCTGAATCCCCCTGAACCCCCCTCCCCCTGAACCCCGACCCCCCCTGAACCCCGCCCCCCCTCCTGAACCCCAGACCCCCTTCCCCCTGAACCCCAGCCACCCTCCCCCTGAACCCCAGCCACCCTCCCCCTGAGCCCCGGCCCCCCCCTCCCCCTGAACCCCGGCCCCCCTCCCCCTGAACCCCGGCCCCCCCTCCCCCTGAACCCCAGCCACCCTCCCCCTGAGCCCCGGCCCCCCCCTCCGCCTGAACCCCGGCCCCCCCTCCCCCTGCACCCCGGCCCCCCCTCCCCCTGAACCCCGGCCCCCCCTCCCCCTGAACCCCGGCCCCCCTTCCCCCTGAACCCCAGCCACCCTCCCCCTGAACCCCGGCCCCCCCTCCCCCTGAACCCCGGCCACCCTCCCCCTGAACCCCGGCCCCCCCTCCCCCTGAACCCCAGCCACCCTCCCCCTGAGCCCCGACCCCCCCTAAACGCCTGAACCTCCCCTCCCCCTGAACCCCGACCCCCCTCCCCCTGAACCCCAGCCCCCCTTCCCCCTGAACCCCAGCCACCCTCCCCCTGAGCCCCGGCTCCCCCTCCCCCTGAACCCCAGCCCCCCCTCCCCCTGAACCCCGGCCACCCTCCCCCTGAGCCCCGACCCCCCCTAAACCCCTGAACCTCCCCTCCCCCTGAACCCCGACCCCCCTCCCCCTGAACCCCAGACCCCCTGAACCCCGCCCCTCCCCCTGAACTACAGCCCCCCTCCCCCTGAACCCCGGCCCCCCCTCCCCCTGAACCCCGGCCCCCCCTCCCCCTGAACTCCGGCCCCCCCCTCCCCCTGAACTCCGGCCCCCCCTCCCCCTGAACCCCGGCCCCCACTGCCCCTGAACCCCGGCCCCCCTCCCCCTGAATCCAGGCCCCCCCCGAACCCCGGCCCCCCCTCCCCCTGAACCCCGGCCCCCCTCCCCCTGAACCCCAGCCCCCCTTCCCCCTGAGCCCCGGCCCCCCCTCCCCTTGAACACCGGCCCCCCCTCCCCCTGAACCCCGGCCCCCCCCTCCCCCTGAACCCCGGCCCCCCTCCCCCTGAACCCCGGCCCCCCTCCCCCTGAACCCCAGCCACCCTCCCCCTGAGCCCCGACCCCCCCTAAACCCCTGAACCTCCCCTCCCCCTGAACCCCGACCCCCCTCCCCCTGAACCCCAGCCCCCCTTCCCCCTGAACCCCAGCCACCCTCCCCCTGAGCCCCGGCTCCCCCTCCCCCTGAACCCCAGCCCCCACTCCCCCTGAACCCCGGCCACCCTCCCCCTGAGCCCCGACCCCCCCTAAACCCCTGAACCTCCCCTCCCCCTGAACCCCGACCCCCCTCCCCCTGAACCCCGACCCCCTGAACCCCACCCCTCCCCCTGAACTACAGCCCCCCTCCCCCTGAACCCCGGCCCCCCCTCCCCCTGAACCCCGGCCCCCCCCTCCCCCTGAACTCCGGCCCCCCCTCCCCCTGAACTCCGGCCCCCCCCCTCCCCCTGAACTCCGGCCCCCCCTCCCCCTGAACTCCGGCCCTCCCTCCCCCTGAACCCCGGCCCCCCCTCCCCCTGAACCCCGGCCCCCCTCCCCGTGAACCCCAGCCCCCCTGAGCCCCGGCCCCCCCTCCCCTTGAACCCCGGCCCCTCCTCCCCCTGAACCCCGGCCCCCCCCACTCCCCCTGAACCCCAGCCACCCTCCCCCTGAGCCCCGACCCCCCCTAAACCCCTGAACCTCCCCTCGCCCTGAACCCCGACCCCCCCACCCCCTGAACCCCAGCCACCCCTCCCCCTGAACCCCAGCCACCCCTCCACCTGAACCCCGGCCACCCCTCCCCCTGAACCCCGACCCCCCCCCACCCCCTGAACCCCAGCCACCCCTCCCCCTGAACCCCAGCCACCCCTCCACCTGAACCCCGAGCTCCCCTCCCCCGAACCCTGACCCCCCCTCGACCTGAACCCAAGCCACCCCTCCCCCTGAACCCCAGCCACCCCTCCACCTGAACCCCGGCCACCCCTCCCCCTGAACCCCGACCCCCCCCCACCCCCTGAACCCCAGCCACCCCTCCCCCTGAACCCCAGCCACCCCTCCACCTGAACCCCGAGCTCCCCTCCCCCTGAACCCTGACCCCCCCTCCACCTGAACCCCGCCCCCCCTCCCACTGAACCCCGGCCCCCCCCTGAACCCCGCCCCCCTCCGCCTGAACCCCAGACCCCCTGAACCCCGTCCCTCCCCCTGAACTACAGCCCCCCCTCCCCCTGAACCCCGGCCACCCCTCCCCCTGAACCCCGACCCCCCCCCACCCCCTGAACCCCGAGCTCCCCTCCCCCTGAACCCTGACCCCCCCTCGACCTGAACCCCGCCCCCCTTCCCCCTGAACCCCGTCCCCCTGAACCCCGGCCCCCCCTCCCCCTGAACCCCGGCCACCCTCCCCCTGAACCCCGGCCCCCCCTCCCCCTGAACCCCAACCTCCCTCCCCCTGAGCCCCGGCCCGCCCCCTCCCCATGGACCCCGAACCCCCCTCCCCCTGAACCCCAACCCCCCTCTCCCTGAACCCCGAACCCCCCCTCCCCCTGAACCCCGTCCCCCCCTCCCCCTGAACCCCGTCCCCCCCTCCCCCTGAACCCCGGCCCCCCTTCCCCCTGAACCCCGGCCCCCCTTCCCCCTGAACCCCGGCCACCCTCCCCCTGAACTACAGCCCCCCCGTCCCCCTGAACCCCATCCCCCTCTCCCCCTGAACCCCGGCCACCCTCCCCCTGAACCCCAGCCACCCTCCCCCTGAACCCCGGCCCCCCCTCCGACTGAACCCCAGCCCCCCCTCCCCCTGAACCCCGGCCACCCCTCCCCCTGAACCCCGGCCCCCCTTCCCCCTGAACCCCGGCCACCCTCCCCCTGAACCCCAGCCACCCTCCCCCTGAACCCCAGCCACCCTCCCCCTGAACCCCAGCCCCCCCTCCTCCTGAACCCCAACCTCCCTCCCCCTGAATCCCGGCCCCCCTTCCCCCTGAACCCCGGCCACCCTCCACCTGAACCCCGGCCACCCCTCCACCTGAACCCCGGCCACCCCTCCCCCTGAACCCCGACCCCCCCCCCCACCCCCTGAACCCCAGCCACCCCTCCCCCTGAACCCCAGCCACCCCTCCACCTGAACCCCGAGCTCCCCTCCCCCTGAACCCCGACCCCCCCACCCCCTGAACCCCAGCCACCCCTCCCCCTGAACCCCAGCCACCCCTCCCCCTGAACCCCAGCCACCCCTCCCCCTGAACCCCAGCCACCCCTCCACCTGAACCCCGAGCTCCCCTCCCCCTGAACCCTGACCCCCCCTCGACCTGAACCCCGCCCCCCCTCCCACTGAACCCCAGCCCACCCCTGAACCCCGCCCCCCTCCGCCTGAACCCCAGACCCCCTGAACCCCGTCCCCCCTTCCCCCTGAACCCCGGCCACCCTCCCCCTGAACCCCAGCCACCCTCCCCCTGAGCCCCGACCCCCCTCCACCTGAACCCCGGCCCCCCTTCCCCCTGAACCCCGGCCCCCCTCCCCCTGAACCCCTCTCCCCCTGAACCCCTCCCCCCCCCTCCCCCTGAACCCCAACCTCCCTCCCCCTGAGCCCCGGCCCGCCCCCTCCCCATGAACCCCAAACCCCCCTCTCCCTGAATCCCAGCCCCCCTCCACCCCCTGTGCCCCGGCCCCCCCTCACCCTCAACCCCGTCCCTCCCTCTCCCTGAACCCCAGCCCCTCCTCTCTCTCTGACCCTGCCCCCCCCCCTCCTCTCTCTCTGCCCCGGTCTCCCCCTCTCTCTCTTCGCTGCGGTCGCCCCCTCTCTCTCTTCGCTGCGGACTCCACCCCCCCCCCTTTCCCTCTCTCTGCCCCGGTCTCCCCCTCTCTCTCTTCGCTGTGGTCTCCCTCTGTCCCGCGGACTCCCTCTCTCCCTCTCTCTCCGCTGCGGACTCCCCCTCTCTCTCTCTTCGCTGTGGTCTCCCCCTGTCCCGCGGACTCCCCCTCTCTCTCTCTCTTTCTCTTCGCTGCGGTCTCTCCCTCTGTCCCGCGGACTCCCCCCCCCCCCCCCCCTTTCTTCGCTGCTGTCTCCCCCTCTCCCTCTCTCTCCGCTGCGGACTCCCCCTCTCTCTCTCTCTGTCCCGCCGACTCCCCCTCTTTCTCTCTCTTCGCTGTGGTCTCCCCCTCTCCCTCTGCCCCGCGTGCTCCCCCTCTCTCTCCGCGCAGCGTCCCCTCCCTCTGTCTGTGCTGCGTGCTCCCCCTCTCCGCGCAGCGTCCCCTCCCTCTGTCTGCCCCGCGTGCTCCCCCTCTCTCTCCGCGCAGCGTCCCCTCCCTCTGTCTGCCCCGCGTGCTCCCCCTCTCCGCGCAGCGTCCCCTCCCTCTGTCTGTGCTGCGTGCTCCCCCTCTCTCTCCACGTGCTCCCCCTCTCTCTCCGCACAGCGTCCCCTCCCTCTGTCTGCCCCGCGTGCTCCCCCTCTCCGCGCAGCGTCCCCTCCCTCTGTCTGCCCCGCGTGCTCCCCCTCTCTCTCCGCGCAGCGTCCCCTCCCTCTGTCTGCCCCGCGTGCTCCCCTCTCTCCGCGCAGTGTCCCCTCCCTCTGTCTGCCCCGCGTGCTCCCCTCTCTCTCTCCGCGCAGCGTCCCCTCCCTCTGTCTGTGCTGCGTGCTCCCCCTCTCTCTCCGCGCAGCGTCCCCTCCCTCTGTCTGTGCCGCGTGCTCCCCCTCTCTCTCCGCGCAGCGTCCCCTCCCTCTGTCTGCCCCGCGTGCTCCCCCTCTCTTTCCGCGCAGCGTCCCCTCCCTCTGTCTGCGCCGCGTGCTCCCCCTCTCTCTCCGCGCAGTGTCCCCTCCCTCTGTCTGCCCCGCGTGCTCCCCCTCTCTCTCCGCGCAGCGTCCCCTCCCTCTGTCTGCCCCGCGTGCTCCCCCTCTCTCTCCGCGCAGCGTCCCCTCCCTCTGTCTGCCCCGCGTGCTCCCCCTCTCCGCGCAGCGTCCCCTCCCTCTGTCTGTGCTGCGTGCTCCCCCTCTCTCTCCGCGCAGCGTCCCCTCCCTCTGTCTGCCCCGCGTGCTCCCCCTCTCTCTCCGCGCAGCGTCCCCTCCCTCTGTCTGCCCCGCGTGCTCCCCCTCTCCGCGCAGCGTCCCCTCCCTCTGTCTGTGCTGCGTGCTCCCCCTCTCTCTCCGCGCAGCGTCCCCTCCCTCTGTCTGCCCCGCGTGCTCCCCCTCTCTCTCCGCGCAGCGTCCCCTCCCTCTGTCTGCCCCGCGTGCTCCCCTCTCTCCGCGCAGTGTCCCCTCCCTCTGTCTGCCCCGCGTGCTCCCCTCTCTCTCTCCGCACAGCGTCCCCTCCCTCTGTCTGCCCCGCGTGCTCCCCCTCTCTTTCCGCGCAGCGTCCCCTCCCTCTGTCTGCGCCGCGTGCTCCCCCTCTCTCTCCGCGCAGCGTCCCCTCCCTCTGTCTGTGCTGCGTGCTCCCCCTCTCCGCGCAGCGTCCCCTCCCTCTGTCTGCCCCGCGTGCTCCCCCTCTCTCTCCGCGCAGCGTCCCCTCCCTCTGTCTGCCCCGCGTGCTCCCCCTCTCTCTCCGCGCAGCGTCCCCTCCCTCTGTCTGTGCTGCGTGCTCCCCCTCTCCGCGCAGCGTCCCCTCCCTCTGTCTGCCCCGCGTGATCCCCCTCTCTCTCCGCGCAGCGTCTCCTCCCTCTGTCTGCCCCGCGTGCTCCCCCTCTCTCTCCGCGCAGCGTCCCCTCCCTCTGTCTGCCCCGCGTGCTCCCCCTCTCTCTCCGCGCAGCGTCCCCTCCCTCTGTCTGCCCCGCGTGCTCCCCCTCTCTCTCCGCACAGCGTCCCCTCCCTCTGTCTGCCCCGCGTGCTCCCCCTCTCCGTGCAGCGTCCCCTCCCTCTGTCTGCCCCGCGTGCTCCCCCTCTCCGCGCAGCTTCCCCTCCCTCTGTCTGCCCCGCGTGCTCCCCCTCTCTCTCCGCGCAGTGTCCCCTCCCTCTGTCTGCCCCGCGTGCTCCCCTCTCTCCGCGCAGCGTCCCCTCCCTCTGTCTGCCCCGCGTGCTCCCCCTCTCTCTCCGCGCAGCGTCCCCTCCCTCTGTCTGCCCCGCGTGCTCCCCCTCTCTCTCCGCGCAGCGTCCCCTCCCTCTGTCTGCCCCGCGTGCTCCGCCTCTCTCTCCGCGCAGCGTCCCCTCCCTCTGTCTGCGCTGCGGCCTCTCTCTGTCCCTCTTTGATCCATTTTCAGAAACATTCTCTCCTTTTGTCTCTGTGTCAGTCAGCCACCCTCACAGCAGCAGCGCTGTGGCAGCGGCCCAGCAGGGTGGATATGAGATTCCAGCCCGACTCCGAACACTGCATAACCTGGTGATCCAGTACGCTTCACAGGGCCGCTACGAGGTGGCTGTCCCCCTCTGTAAACAGGCACTGGAGGATCTGGAGAAGACCTCGGGCCACGATCACCCTGACGTGGCTACCATGCTGAACATCCTGGCGCTGGTCTACAGGTGGGTGCCAGCTGCGTGATTCCAGTGAACTGGGACGCACTGGGAGTCGACTGCCCTCTGCTTCCCTGCTCACTCATCTCAATCCGGGGTTGAAGGATTAGTTTATGAGCAATGGTTGGTCAGGTCAGGTTTGTGTCAATTGCGATTCGAAGAATGCAACAAATAAGATTGTGAGTGGATTTGACAGTGTGGCAGCTGAAAGGCGGTTTCCATTCACGGGAGGGACGTGAACCAGGGGGAAAACATGCGAGTTAGGATCAGCAGGCCATTCGGCCCCTCGAGCCGGCTCCATTTAATAAGATCCTGGCTGATTTCACTGGAACCTCAACCCAACATTCCCGCCAACCCCCGATAACCTTTAACCTCCCGATAACCTTTAACCTCCTTGTTCATCAGCAATCTATCCTGCTCTGCCTTAAAAAGGAAAGTTCAAATATTCTGTCCCACCCCCTTCTGAGAGTTCCAGAGACTCCAAGCCATTATTGTTAAACAGTGATCTCCGGCAAGAGGAAACACCCTCTCCCACCCACCCTGTCAATACCCCTCAGGATCCGAAAGGTTTCAATCAAGTCCCTTCTTAGTGAAACCTCACTGGATACAAACCCAGCCTGTCCAATCTTTCCTCAGAAGACAACCCACCCGTTCTGGCCTCAGTCCAGTAAACAGTCTCTGTTTCCAACACATTTACATCATTCCTTTTTTAAAATAAATTTAGAGTACCCAATTATTTTTTTTTCCCTCATTAAGGGGCAATTTAACGTGGCCAATCCACCTACCCTGCACCTCTTTGGGTTGTGGGGGTAAGGCCCACGCAGACACTGGGAGAATGTGCAAACTCCGCGACCCCCGCCAGCCGACCTCCGCGACCCCCGTCGGCCGACCTCCGCGACCCCCGCCGGCCGACCTCTGCGACCCCCGCCGGCCGACCTCTGCGACCCCCGCCGGCCGACCTCTGCGACCCCCGCCGGCCGACCTCCGCGACCCCCGCCGGCCGACCTCCGCGACCCCCGCCGGCCGACCCCCGCCGGCCGACCTCCGCGACCCCCGCCGGGCGACCCCCGCCGGCCGACCTCCGCGACCCCCGCCGGCCGACCTCCGCGACCCCCGCCGGCCGACCTCCGCGACCCCCGCCGGCCGACCTCCGCGACCCCCCGCCGGCCGACCTCCGCGACCCCCGCCGGCCGACCTCCGCGACCCCCGCCGGCCGACCTCCGCGACCCCCGCCGGCCGACCTCCGCGACCCCCGCCGGCCGACCTCCGCGACCCCCGCCGGCCGACCTCCGCGACCCCCGCCGGCCGACCTCCGCGACCCCCGCCGGCCGACCTCCGCGACCCCCGCCGGCCGACCTCCGCGACCCCCGCCGGCCGACCTCCGCGACCCCCGCCGGCCGACCTCCGCGACCCCCGCCGGCCGACCTCCGCGACCCCCGCCGGCCGACCTCCGCGACCCCCGCCGGCCGACCTCCGCGACCCCCGCCGGCCGACCTCCGCGACCCCCGCCGGCCGACCTCCGCGACCCCCGCCGGCCGACCTCCGCGACCCCCGCCGGCCGACCTCCGCGACCCCCGCCGGCCGACCTCCGCGACCCCCGCCGGCCGACCTCCGCGACCCCCGCCGGCCGACCTCCGCGACCCCCGCCGGCCGACCTGTGCCGGGCAAGTGACCTGCCCTCTGGCAGGAAGTCTCCAGCCATCGCATTTACAGGCCGGTCGCAGCCGGCATTCTGAGAAGCCGGCTGCAGCCGTTGGGCTTGTCTTCCCGTGAGGAAGGCCATAACTGATCGCTCCGCGACCCTCCCGACACCTGCCCGTGACCCACCTGCAGGTCACGACCTTGAGTTTGAGAAACCTTGCTGTACACAATGCTCCATCTTCAGCTGCTTCTACAATGACCAGCCTTCCATCATAAGATCAGAAGTGGGGATGTTTGTGGATGACTGCACAATGTTCAGCACCATTCGCCACTCCTCAGATAATGAAGCAGTCCCTGTCTAAATGCAGCAAGACCTGGACAATATCCACGCTCGGGGCTGACAAGTGGCAAGTTACATTCGCTCCACACAAGTGCCAGACAATGACCATCTCCTACAAGAGAGGATCTAACCATCCCCCCGTGACATTCAATGTCATTACCATCGCTGAAACCCCACAATCAACACCCTGGGGGTTACCATTGATCAGAAACTGAACTGGACCCAGCCACATTAATACTGTGGCTACCAGGGAAGGTCAAAGGTGAGCAATCCTACAGCGAGTAACTCACCTCCTGACCCCCAAAGCCTGTCCACCATCTACAAGGCACAAGTCAGGAGTGCGATGGAATACTCTCCACTTGCCTGGATGAGCGCAGCTCCAACAACACTCAAGAAGCTCGACACCATCCAGGACAAAACAGCCCCGCTTGATTGCTCCCCTTCCACAAACATTCACTCCCTCCACCACCGACACACAGTGACAGCCGTGTGTACCATCTACAGGATGCACTGCAGTAACTCGCCAAGGTTCCTTAGACAGCACCTTCCACCCCACAATCACTGCCATCTAGAAGGAGCAGCAGATACCTGGGAACCCCACCACCTGGAGGTTCCCCTCCAAGTCACTCACCACCCTGACTGGGAAATATATCGCCGTTCCTTCACTGTCGCTGGGGCAACATCCCTAACAGCTCAGTGGGTGTACCTACACCTCAAGGACTGCAGCTGTTCAAGAAGGCAACTCATCACCACCCTCTGAAGGGCAACTAGGGATGGGCAATAATCGCTGGTCTGACCAGCGACCCCCACATCCCGTGAGTGAATTTGAATAAAGGTGTGATCCCACCAATGTCCTGCACAACTGAAGCACAGCTGTGCAACTTTGATACCCAATTCATGGATGCAATGAAAACATTCCAATAAGTTGCCGTACCTGCAAACTGGCCTTTAATTCATGCACCCTCGGAACCTCCGAGCTCTGCACGAGTTTAAAACTAAGGGGTCTCCCATTTAAGACCGAGGTGAGGAGAATGTTTTTTTGGCTCAGAGGGTCCTCAGTCTGTGGAATTTATTTGTTTCTGGGTTGTGGGTGTTACTGGCAGTGCCAACGTTTAGTACCCAGCCCTAATTGCCCTTCAACCATTGCACAGGGCATTTAAGAGTCGACCACATTTCTCGATCTGTAATCATGTGAGGCCAGACCAGGTGAGGACGGTAGATTTCCTGCCGTAAAAATGTATTTTTGCCAGGGAACGGGGTGGGGGTGTCCCCTGTCTCCATTGCTTTTCGCATTAGCGATCGAGCCTCTGGCAAGGGCGCTTAGAGCCTTGGGAGAGTGGAGAGGTATTGGGGGGGGGGGGGGGGGGAGCCTCGGGTCTCCCAAACACAGACTAACTTTTGTTGTATATTGCTAACCTGGTAAAAGCTGTGATAGGATCATGGGGATATTGATCTTGGAGTTTGGGCCATTCTCGGGGTATTAGCCCCACATGGGGAAGAGGGAGGTATTCCCGGTGAGGGGGATGGGCTTGCAGAAGTTGCCGTTTCGGCTGTTCGGGAAAGTTTCCCACACCTAGTTGGACCCAGGTGAATCCGGTGGAGGATTTTAAGAGGTGGGATGTTTTGCCCCTGTCATGGGCTGGAAGAGTCCAGACAGTTTCGGTGACGGCCCTGACAAACTTTCTATCTGTCTTCCAAAACCTCCCGCTTTTTGTGCCCAAATCTTTTTTTTGTTCAGGTCAATAGGATGATCCCGGAGTTTATATGGGCGGGTAAGGCACCCCAGATTAGGAGGGTTAATTTTGGAGAGATACGGGGGGAGGGGGGGATTAGCCTTGCCAAACCTGCTGAATTATTACTGGGCGGCGAACGTTGAGAAGATCAGGAAGTTGGCAGTAGAGGAAAGGCCAGTGTGGGGTCGGAGGAGGAAGCCTCGTGTAGAGGGCCGGGTTTGAGGGCGCTGCTCAGAATCCCTGCAGCACAGAAGGAGGCCATTCGGCCCATCAATTCTGCACCGACTGTCTGAAGGAGCACCCTTCCTAGGCCCAGTCCCTCGCCCTATCCCGATACCCACCTAACCTGCGCATCCGTGGACACAGTAAATGCTACTGGCTCCTCTTCCATCCTAGCCAGCTAGGTACTCCACGAGCCTGGTCGTGGTATCAGCGCCAAGGCTATGGAATCAATGATGGCAGCTTTTTAAGTTGGGAAGTATGTCACTATGACACCAACCTGGCAACCCCAGGTTTATTCCGGCAGACCTGCGTTCCACATTTAGGGCGTGGGAGTGGGGATAGGGTGCTTTCGGGATCTGCTTGAGGGGGTTACACAGTTGGGAGAGCGAGAGGCAGAGTTCCATCTCCCGAGGGGGAACGGGTTTCGGTATCTGAAAGTCAGACACTTTGTTCGGGAGGAGTTGGCTACGTTTATGAAATTACCACCCCCGGCGATGCAAGATAAGATTTTGCCTGAAGACCAGATAGGGGAGGGAAGGATCTCGGACAGATAGGGAGGGTTAATGGAGAGAGAGAGAGGTTTTCGGTGGAGGAAATGAAAGGGAAATGGGAAGAGGAGTAGGGGAGCGGGCAGGGCATTTTCGAAGCCGGGCTGTGGAGTAAGGCTCTGCGGAGGGTTAACCCATCCTCCTTATGTGCAAGACTGAGTCCCATCCAGTTCAAAGTGGTGTATGGGGCACAGACGACAGTGTCTAGGATGTCGGTTCTTTCCAGGAGTAGAGGATCGGTGTGGGCGATGCACAAGGAGCATCACGTCCACCTGTTTTGGGCAGTCCCGAAGTTGGATGAACCGGGAGAGAGGCTGACGTGTTTGGCCTTTGCCTCCCAGATAATCCGGAGGCGGATATTGTTAGGATGGTGGGACCCAGAGCCTCCTGAAACGACGGTGTGGGGAAACGGCTTGGAGGAGTTTCATAGTGGGATTCAAACCCAAGTCTCCAGTGAATGACGCTGGGTTTCTGGATTGCGACTCGAAGGACAATCCCACCGCTGCATAGCCTCCCACTGACAGACGAGGGAGTCGAGGGTTTTGCTGCAGACGGTGGTGTTGAGACCACAATCATGGTTATGTTGCATGGCGGACGGGTCAGACTCGCGGCGTCCTCCTGCTCGTAATCCGTCTCTGAGCTCTCTCCGACTCTCACCGTTCACTGCGTGTGCCTTCCGGAATGCTTTAATCAGCCTTCTCTGTCTCACCCTCTTCCCTTCCCTCTCTACCTCACTACACAGGGACCAGAATAAATACAAAGAGGCAGCCCACCTGCTGAACGATGCCCTGTCCATCCGAGAGAAGACCTTGGGCAAGGACCACCCAGCTGTAAGTCGAGCAGACTCATGGGCTGGGGAGGGATACATTCAGCAAAACTAATGCCTGCATTTTCCTTCTATCCTCAACTCTCTCTCTCTCTCTCTCTCTCTCTCTCTCTCTCTCTCTCTCTCTCTCTCTCTTCCCCCCCCCCGCCGCCCCCGTTTCGCACACTCCCTGCACTTGCTCAAGGGGCTGGTTTCAACTGTGGCCCAAAACCTTGTATCAGCTAAACGCTTAAATTCAATTTCTCCTGTAACAGCTAACACCAGAAGCTCACCACAGAGTAATGCAGAAAGAGTACAGATAGAAAAATAGGTTAGATACAGAGTAAATCTCCATCTACACTGTCCCCATCAAACACTCCCAGGACAGGTACAGCACGGGGTTAGATACAGAGTAAAGCTCCCTCTACACTGTCCCCATCAAACACTCCCAGGACATGAACAGCACGGGGTTAGATACAGAGTAAAGCTCCCTCTACACTGTCCGCATCAAACACTCCCAGGACAGCAACAGCACGGGGTTAGCTACAGAGTAAAGCTCCCTCTGAACTGTCCCCATTAAACACTCCCAGGACAGGTACAGCACGGGGTTAGATACAGAGTAAAGCTCCCTCTACACTGTCCCCATCAAACACTCCCAGGACAGGAACAGTACGGGGTTAGATACAGAGTAAAGCTCCCTCCACACTGCCCCCATCAAACACTCCCAGGACAGGTACAGCACGGGGTTAGATACAGAGTAAAGCTCCCTCTACACTGTCCCCATCAAACACTCCCAGGACAGGTACAGCACGGGGTTAGATACGGAGTAAAGCTCCCTCTACACTGTCCCCATCAAACACTCCCAGGACAGGTACAGCACGGGGTTCGATACAGAGTAAAGCTCCCTCTACACTGTCCCCATCAAACACTCCCAGGACAGGTACAGCATGGGGTGAGATAGAGAGAAATTCCTCCTTGGTGCCAGATCCTGCTTTATTGAATGTGAGGATAGTTGCAGGGTGAAGGATATTTTTACTACTGCCTGTCTGATTGCGTTCTGTTTGTTGTGAGTAGGTAGCAGCGACCCTGAATAATCTGGCTGTTCTGTACGGGAAACGGGGCAAGTACAAAGAAGCTGAGCCTCTGTGTAAGAGAGCGCTGGAGATCCGAGAGAAGGTGAGCTGCTCACAGAGTGTGAGGATGAGAATGAGCAGAATGGGGCATTCTGTCAGATACTGGCATTGCAAACCTATCCTGGGATTTCCAGCCAGGGTCGAACTGGGCTTCAGCTATTCTCTGTTGGAAGGCACAGTGAGGATTTTCTTTCCCCATTAAGGGGCAGTTTAGCGCCAATTTAGGGGCCAATCCACCCACCCTGCACATCCTTGGGTTGTGGGGGTGGGACCCACGCCGACACAGGGAGAATGTGCAAACTCCACACGGACAGTGACCCAGGGCTGGGATCGAACCTGGGACCTCGGCGCCGTGAGGCAGCAGTGCTAACCACTGTGCCACCGTGCCGCCCGACACAGTGAGGATTATTTTTTCTTTCATGCGATGTGAGCGTGGCTCTGGAACCGTTCCTGATTACCAGTGAACTGTGTCACTTGCTCAGCATTTCACAGGACGATTAAGAGTTAACCACATTGCTGTGAGTCTGGAATCATGTGGGCCAGACCGGGTAAGGATGGCAGATTTCCGAATGGACATTAGTGCACCAGATGGGTTTTTGTCATTCAGTGATACCTTCAAAGAGTCAGTACTGAGGGAGTGCTGCACTGTCAGAGGGTCAGTACTGAGGGAGTGTGGCACTGTCAGAGGGTCAGTACTGAGGGAGTGCTGCACTGTCAGAGGGTCAGTACTGAGGGAGTGCTGCACTGTCAGAGGGTCAGTACTGAGGGAGTGCTGCACTGTCAGAGGGTCAGTACTGAGGGAGTGCTGCACTGTCAGAGGGTCAGTACTGAGGGAGAGCTGCACTGTCAGAGGGTCAGTACTGAGGGAATGCCGCACTGTCAGAGGGTCAGTACTGAGGGAGAGCTGCACTGTCAGAGGGTCAGTACTGAGGGAGTGCTGCACTGTCAGAGGGTCAGTACTGAGGGAGTGCTGCACTGTCAGAGGGTCAGTACTGAGGGAGTGCTGCACTGTCAGAGGGTCAGTACTGAGGGAGAGCTGCACTGTCAGAGGGTCAGTACTGAGGGAGTGCTGCACTGTCAGAGGGTCAGTACTGAGGGAGTGCTGCACTGTCAGAGGGTCAGTACTGAGGGAGTGCTGCACTGTCAGAGGGTCAGTACTGAGGGAGCGCTGCACTGTCAGAGAGTCAGTACTGAGGGAGTGCCGCACTGTCAGAGGGTCAGTACTGAGGGAGTGCCGCACTGTCAGAGGGTCAGTACTGAGGGAGTGCTGCACTGTCAGAGGGTCAGTACTGAGGGAGTGCCGCACAGTCAGAGGGTAAGTACTGAGGGAGTGATGCACTGTTAGAGGGTCAGTACTGAGGGAGTGCTGCACAGTCGGAGGGTCAGTACTGAGGGAGTGCTGCACTGTCAGAGGGTCAGTACTGAGGGAGTGCCGCACTGTCAGAGGGTTAGTACTGAGGGAGTGACGCACTGTCAGAGGGTCAGTACTGAGGGAGTGCTGCACTGTCAGAGGGTCAGTACTGAGGGAGTGCTGCACTGTCAGAGGGTCGGTGCTGAGGGAGTGCCGCACTGTCAGAAGGTCAGTACTGAGGGAGTGCTGCACTGTCAGAGGGTCAGTACTGAGGGAGAGCTGCACTGTCAGAGGGTCAGTACTGAGGGAGAGCTGCACTGTCAGAGGGTCAGTACTGAGGGAGCGCTGCACTGTCAGAGGGTCAGTACTGAGGGAGTGCTGCACTGTCAGAGGGTCAGTACTGAGGGAGTGCTGCACTGTCAGAGGGTCAGTACTGAGGGAGAGCCGCACTGTCAGACGGTCAGTACTGAGGGAGTGCCGCACTGTCAGAGGGTCAGTACTGAGGGAGTGCCGCACTGTCAGAGGTTCAGTACTGAGGGAGAGCTGCACTGTCAGAGGGTCAGTACTGAGGGAGAGCTGCACTGTCAGAGGGTCAGTACTGAGGGAGAGCCGCACTGTCAGACGGTCAGTACTGAGGGAGTGCCGCAATGTCAGAGGGTCAGTACTGAGGGTGAGCCGCACTGTCAGAGGGTCAGTACTGAGGGAGTGCGCACTGTCAGCGGGTCAGTACTGAGGGAGTGCTGCACTGTCAGCGGGTCAGTACTGAGGGAGAGCTGCACTGTCAGAGGGTCAGTACTGAGGGAGTGCTGCACTGTCAGCGGGTCAGTACTGAGGGAGTGCTGCACTGTCAGAGGGTCAGTACTGAGGGAATGCCGCACTGTCAGAGGGTCAGTACTGAGGGAGAGCTGCACTGTCAGAGGGTCAGTACTGAGGGAGTGCTGCACAGTCGGAGGGTCAGTACTGAGGGAGTGCAGCACTGTCAGAGGGTCAGTACTGAGGGAGAGCTGCACTGTCAGAGGGTCAGTACTGAGGGAGAGCTGCACTGTCAGAGGGTCAGTACTGAGGGAGAGCCGCACTGTCAGAGGGTCAGTACTGAGGGAGTGCCGCACTGTCAGAGGGTCAGTACTGAGGGAGAGCTGCACTGTCAGAGGGTCCGTACTGAGGGAGTGCCGCACTGTCAGAGGGTCAGTACTGAGGGAGTGCTGCACTGTCAGAGGTTCGGTACTGAGGGAGTGCCGCACTGTCAGAGGGTCATTACTGAGGGAGTGCTGCACTGTCAGAGGGTCAGTACTGAGGGAGAGCTGCACTGTCAGAGGGTCCGTACTGAGGGAGTGCCGCACTGTCAGAGGGTCAGTACTGAGGGAGTGCTGCACTGTCAGAGGGTCGGTACTGAGGGGGTGCTGCACTGTCAGAGGGTCTGTACTGAGGGAGTGCCGCACTGTCAGAGGGTCAGTACTGAGGGAGTGCTGCACTGTCAGAGGGTCGGTACTGAGGGGGTGCCGCACTGTCAGAGGGTCATTACTGAGGGAGTGCTGCACTGTCAGAGGGCCAGTACTGAGGGAGTGCTGCACTGTCAGAGGGTCAGTACTGAGGGAGTGCTGCACTGTCAGAGGGTCAGTACTGAGGGAGTGCTGCACTGTCAGAGGGTCAGTACTGAGGGAGCGCTGCACTGTCAGAGGGTCAGTACTGAGGGAGTGCTGCACTGTCAGGGTCAGTACTGAGGGAGTGCTGCACTGTCAGAGGGTCAGTACTGAGGGAGTGCTGCACTGTCAGAGGGTCAGTACTGAGGGAGAGCTGCACTGTCAGAGGATCAGTACTGAGGGAGTGCCGCACTGTCAGAGGGTCAGTACTGAGGGAGAGCTGCACTGTCAGAGGGTCAGTACTGAGGGAGTGCTGCACTGTCAGAGGGTCAGTACTGAGGGAGTGCTGCACTGTCAGAGGGTCAGTACTGAGGGAGTGCTGCACTGTCAGAGGGTCAGTACTGAGGGAGTGCTGCACTGTCAGAGGGTCAGTACTGAGGGAGTGCTGCACTGTCAGAGGGTCAGTACTGAGGGAGTGCTGCACTGTCAGAGGCTCAGTACTGAGGGAGTGCTGCACTGTCAAGAGGGTCAGTACTGAGGGAGTGCTGCACTGTCAGAGGGTCAGTACTGAGGGAGCGCTGCACTGTCAGAGGGTCAGTACTGAGGGAGTGCTGCACTGTCAGAGGGTCAGTACTGAGGGAGTGCTGCACTGTCAGAGGGTCAGTACTGAGGGAGAGCTGCACTGTCATAGGGTCAGTACTGAGGGAGTGCCGCACTGTCAGAGGGTCAGTACTGAGGGAGTGCCGCACTGTTAGGGGGTCAGTACTGAGGGAGTGCTGCACAGTCGGAGGGTCAGTACTGAGGGAGTGCTGCACTGTCAGAGGGTCAGTACTGAGGGAGTGCCGCACTGTCAGAGGGTCAGTACTGTGGGATTGACGCACTGTCAGAGGGTCAGTACTGAGGGAGTGCTGCACTGTCAGAGGGTCAGTACTGAGGGAGTGCTGCACTGTCAGAGGGTCAGTACTGAGGGAGTGCCGCACTGTCAGAGGGTCAGTACTGAGGGAGAGCTGCACTGTCAGAGGGTCAGTACTGAGGGAGAGCTGCACTGTCAGAGGGTCAGTACTGAGGGAGCGCTGCACTGTCAGAGGGTCAGTACTGAGGGAGAGCTGCACTGTCATAGGGTCAGTACTGAGGGAGTGCCGCACTGTCAGAGGGTCAGTACTGAGGGAGAGCTGCACTGTCAGAGGGTCAGTACTGAGGGAGTGCTGCACTGTCAGAGGGTCAGTACTGAGGGAGTGCTGCACTGTCAGAGGGTCAGTACTGAGGGAGAGCTGCACTTTCAGAGGGTCAGTACTGAGGGAGTGCCGCACTGTCAGAGGGTCAGTACTGAGGGAGTGCTGGACTGTCAGAGGGTCAGTACTGAGGGAGTGCCGCACAGTCAGAGGGTAAGTACTGAGGGAGTGATGCACTGTTAGAGGGTCAGTACTGAGGGAGTGCTGCACAGTCGGAGGGTCAGTACTGAGGGAGTGCTGCACTGTCAGAGGGTCAGTACTGAGGGAGTGCCGCACTGTCAGAGGGTTAGTACTGAGGGAGTGCTGCACTGTCAGAGGGTCAGTACTGAGGGAGTGCTGCACTGTCATAGGGTCAGTACTGAGGGAGTGCTGCACTGTCAGAGGATCAGTACTGAGGGAGTGCCGCACTGTCAGAGGGTCAGTACTGAGGGAGTGCTGCACTGTCAGAGGGTCAGTACTGAGGGAGTGCTGCACTGTCAGAGGATCAGTACTGAGGGAGTGCCGCACTGTCAGAGGGTCAGTACTGAGGGAGTGCTGCACTGTCAGAGGGTCAGTACTGAGGGAGTGCCGCACTGTCAGAGGGTCAGTACTGAGGGAGAGCTGCACTGTCAGAGTGTCGGTGCTGAGGGAGTGCCGCATTGTCAGAGAGTCAGTACTGAGGGAGTGCCGCACTGTCAGAGGGTCAGTACTGAGGGAGTGCTGCACTGTCAGATGGTCAGTACTGAGGGAGTGCTGCACTGTCAGAGGATCAGTACTGAGGGAGTGCCGCACTGTCAGAGGGTCAGTACTGAGGGAGTGCTGCACAGTCGGAGGGTCAGTACTGAGGGAGTGCTGCACTGTCAGAGGGTCAGTACTGAGGGAGAGCTGCACTCTCAGAGGGTCAGTACTGAGGGAGAGCCGCACTGTCAGAGGGTCAGTACTGAGGGAGTGCCGCACTGTCAGAGGGTCAGTACTGAGGGAGAACTGCACTGTCAGAGGGTCCGTACTGAGGGAGTGCCGCACTGTCAGAGGGTCAGTACTGAGGGAGTGCTGCACTGTCAGAGGGTCAGTACTGAGGGAGTGCCGCACTGTCAGAGGGTCGGTACTGAGTGGGTGCCGCACTGTCAGAGGGTCATTACTGAGGGAGTGCTGCACTGTCAGAGGGCCAGTACTGAGGGAGTGCTGCACTGTCAGAGGGTCAGTACTGAGGGAGTGCCGCACTGTCAGAGGGTCAGTACTGAGGGAGTACTGCACTGTCAGAGGGTCAGTACTGAGGGAGTGCTGCACTGTCAGAGGGTCAGTACTGAGGGAGTGCTGCACTGTCAGAGGGTCAGTACTGAGGGAGCGCTGCACTGTCAGAGGGTCAGTACTGAGGGATTGCTGCACTGTCAGAGGGTCAGTACTGAGGGAGTGCTGCACTGTCAGAGGGTCAGTACTGAGGGAGTGCTGCACTGTCAGAGGGTCAGTACTGAGGGAGAGCTGCACTGTCAGAGGGTCAGTACTGAGGGAGTGCCGCACTGTCAGAGGGTCAGTACTGAGGGAGTGCTGCACTGTCAGAGGGTCAGTACTGAGGGAGTGCTGCACTGTCAGAGGGTCAGTACTGAGGGAGTGCTGCACTGTCAGAGGGTCAGTACTGAGGGAGTGCTGCACTGTCAGAGGGTCAGTACTGAGGGAGCGCTGCCCTGTCATAGGGTTAGTACTGAGGGAGTGCCGCACTGTCAGAGGGTCAGTACTGAGTGAGAGCTGCACTGTCAGAGGGTCAGTACTGAGGGAGTGCTGCACTGTCAGAGGGTCAGTACTGAGGGAGTGCTGCACTGTCAGAGGGTCAGTACTGAGGGAGTGCTGCACTGTCAGAGGGTCAGTACTGAGGGAGAGCTGCACTGTCAGAGGGTCAGTACTGAGGGAGTGCCGCACTGTCAGAGGGTCAGTACTGAGGGAGAGCTGCACTGTCAGAGGGTCAGCACTGAGGGAGTGCTGCACTGTCAGAGGGTCAGTACTGAGGGAGTGCTGCACTGTCAGAGGGTCAGTACTGAGGGAGTGCTGCACTGTCAGAGGGTCAGTACTGAGGGAGTGCTGCACTGTCAGAGGGTCAGTACTGAGGGAGTGCTGCACTGTCAGAGGGTCAGTACTGAGGGAGTGCTGCACTGTCAGAGGGTCAGTACTGAGGGAGCGCTGCCCTGTCATAGGGTCAGTACTGAGGGAGTGCCGCACTGTCAGAGGGTCAGTACTGAGGGAGTGCCGCACTGTTATTGGTGTTTTTAAGGCACAGTGTTCAATTGCTAGCATGATCGGAACGATGTTCAATGTGTTTTTGGGTGTGATGTGTTTCTGGGTCTGGTGACCTGTGCTGCCTGCAGCCTCTAATGAGCCAACATGGGTTTTCTGTGACACAGGTGCTGGGTAAAGATCACCCTGACGTAGCCAAGCAGCTGAACAATCTGGCCCTGCTGTGTCAGAATCAGGGCAAGTATGAGGAGGTTGAATATTATTACCGACGAGCTCTGGAGATATACGAGTCCCGTCTTGGACCTGATGATCCCAATGTGGCCAAGACTAAGAACAACCTGGTAAGGTGGGCTAGAGGGTGCTGGGAATCACTCCGATTGGGCGGGGAGGGGGGGCTGGTCCTGGAGGGGCCTGGGCCGGGTGGGTGGGGGCCCCCGGGCCAGACGGCACGGGGGTGGGGGGCCGAGGCCGGGTGAGTGAGGGGCGGGACGGAGCGGCCGTGTGGGGTGGGGGTAGCCCGGGTCAGGCAGGGTGGGGGGGCGGCCGTGTGGGGTGGGGGTAGGCTGTGTCAGGCAGGGTGGGGGAGCCTTGGGGTGGGGGTGGGGGGGGGGGTGGGCGCCAGGCGAGGTGGGGGTGCCGGGGCCGGGTGGGATGCGGTGGCCTGGGCCAGGCGAGCTCAAGTGGGAACTTTACGTGGGGGAGAACACAGCGATTGCGGGGGTATAGGCGTGAGTCTGAGGGTGCGGGGACGGGAGTGAGAAATGCGGTGCTGGGTGCAACTGCTGAAGTGGGGGATAGGAGGGGTTTGGTCTCAGGGGTTGGGAAAGGGGCATTCGGTGTGGGGGACACGGGGGTTTGGTGTAAGGGGTGTTCGGTGTGGGGGACACGGGGGGGTTTGATGTTAGGGGGTGTTCGGTGTGGGGGATACGGGGGGGGGGGTGTTCGGTGTGGGAGACATGGGGGGGGGGGGGTTTGGTGTAAGGGGTGTTCGGTGTGGGGGACACGGGGGGGGGGGGGGTTTGGTGTAAGGGGTGTTCGGTGTGGGGGACATGGGGGCTTGGTGGAAGGGGGTGTTCGGTGTGGGGGATACGGGGGGTTTGGTGTAAGGGGTGTTCGGTGTGGGGGACACGGGGGGTTTGGTGTAAGGGGTGTTCGGTGTGGGGGACACGGGGGGGGGTGTTTGGTGTGGGAGACATGGGGGGTTTGGTGTAAGGGGTGTTCGGTGTGGGGGACACGGGGGTTTGGTGTAAGGGGTGTTCGGTGTGGGGGACACGGGGGGTTTGGTGTAAGGGGTGTTCGGTGTGAGGGGTAAGGGGGTGTTCGGTGTGGGGGACACGGGGGGTTTGGTGTAAGGGGGTGTTCGGTGTGGGGGATACGGGGGGTTTGGTGTAAGGGGTGTTCGGTGTGGGGGACACGGGGGGTTTGGTGTAAGGGGGTGTTCGGTGTGGGGGACATGGGGGGGGGGGGTTTGGTGTAAGGGGTGTTCGGTGTGGGGGACACGGGGGGGGGTTCGGTGTGGGAGACATGGGGGGTTTGGTGTAAGGGGTGTTCGGTGTGGGGGACATGGGGGGGTTTGGTGTAAGGGGTGTTCGGTGTGGGGGACACGGGGCGTTTGGTGTAAGGGGTGTTCGGTGTGGGGGACACCGGGGGGGGGGGGGTGTACGGTGTGGGGGACATGGGGGGGTTTGGTGTAAGGGATGTTCAGTGTGGGGGACACGGGGGGTTTGGTGTAAGGGGGTGTTCGGTGTGGGGGACACGGGGTTTGGTGTAAGGGGTGTTCGGTGTGGGGGATACGGGGGGTTTGGTGTAAGGGAGTGTTCGGTGTGGGGACACGGGGGGTTTGGTGTAAGGGGTGTTCGGTGTGGAGGACACGGGGGGGGTTTGGTGTAAGGGGTGTTCGGTGTGGGGGACACTGGGGGTTTGGTGTAAGGGGTGTTCGGTGTGGGGGACACGGGGGGGGGGGGGTTTGGTGTAAGGGGGTGATCGGTGTGGAGGATACGGGGGGTTTGGTGTAAGGGGTGTTCGGTGTGGGGGACACGGGGGGTTTGGTGTAAGGGGTGTTCGGTGTGGGGGACACGGGGGGGGGTTTGGTGTAAGGGGTGTTCGGTGTGGGGGACACGGGGGTTTGGTGTAAGGGGTGTTCGGTGTGGGGGACACGGGGGGTTTGGTGTTAGGGGGTGTTCGGTGTGGGGGAGACGGGGGGTTTGGTTTAAGGGGTGTTCGGTGTGGGGGACACGGGGGGTTTGGTGTAAGGGGGTGTTCGGTGTGGGGGATACGGGGGGTTTGGTGTAAGGGGGTGTTCGGTATGGGGGATACGGGGGGGCTTGGTGTAAGGGGTGTTCGGTGTGGGGATACGGGGGGTTTGGTGTAAGGTGCGTTCGGTGTGGGGGACACGGGGGTTTGGTGTAAGGGGGTGTTCGATGTGGGGGATACGGGGGGGCTTGGTGTAAGGGGGTGTTCGGTGTGGGGATACGGGGGGTTTGGTGTAAGGGGGTGTTCGGTATGGGGGATACGGGGGGGTTTGGTGTAAGGGGTGTTCGGTGTGGGGGACGCGGGGGGTTTAGTGTAAGGGGGTGTTCGGTGTGGGGGACATGGGGGGTTTTGTGTAAGGGGGTGTTCGGTGTGGGGGATACGGGGGGTTTGGTGTAAGGGGTGTTCGGTGTGAGGGGTAAGGGGGTGTTCGGTGTGGGGGACACGGGGGGTTTTGTGTAAGGGGTGTTCGGTGTGGGGATACGGGGGGTTTGGTGTAAGGTGCGTTCGGTGTGGGGGACACGGGGGTTTGGTGTAAGGGGGTGTTCGATGTGGGGGATACGGGGGGGCTTGGTGTAAGGGGGTGTTCGGTGTGGGGATACGGGGGGTTTGGTGTAAGGGGGTGTTCGGTATGGGGGATACGGGGGGGTTTGGTGTAAGGGGTGTTCGGTGTGGGGGACGCGGGGGGTTTAGTGTAAGGGGGTGTTCGGTATGGGGGATACGGGGGGGTTTGGTGTAAGGGGATGTTCGGTGTGGGGGACATGGGGGGTTTTGTGTAAGGGGGTGTTCGGTGTGGGGGATACGGGGGGTTTGGTGTAAGGGGTGTTCGGTGTGAGGGGTAAGGGGGTGTTCGGTGTGGGGGACACGGGGGGTTTGGTGTAAGGGGGTGTTCGGTGTGGGGGACACGGGGGGTTTGGTGTAAGGGGATGTTCGGTGTGGGGGACACGGGGGGTTTGGTGTAAGGGGGTGTTCGGTGTGGGGGACACGGGGGGGGTTTGGTGTAAGGGGTGTTCGGTGTGGGGGACACGGGGGGGGGGGGGTTGGTGTAAGGGGTGTTCGGTGTGGGGGATACGGGGGGTTTGGTGTAAGGGGGTGATCAGTGTGGGGGACACGGGGATTTGGTGTAAGGGGTGTTCGGTGTGGGGGACACGGGGGGAGTTTGGTATATGGGGTGTTCGGTGTGGGGAACACGGGGGGTTTGGTGTAAGGGGTGTTCGGTGTGGGGGACACGGGGGGGTTTGGTATAAGGGGTGTTCGCTGTCGGGGACATGAGGGGTTTGGTGTAAGGGGTGTTCGGTGTAGGGGACACGGGGGGTTTGGTGTAAGGGGGTGTTCGGTGTGGGGGACACGGGGGTTTGGTGAAAGGGGTGTTCAGTGTGGAGGACACGGGGGTTTGGTGTAAGGGGTGTTCAGTGTGGAGGACACGGGGCGTTTGGCACAAGGTTTTGCGAAAGGGGGTGCTGGGTGAGTCGTGCAGTGAGGGTTGATGAGGGCTTGCCTATACTAATCCCCTTCAACAACCCTCCGGGCGCAGGCGGCCTTGGGTGGGTGCATACTGATGTGGGACGCAGGGTTCTGAAGGTACATCAGAGGGATTGAGGGGAAGCAGGGACTTGGGGAATAATTGGCAGTGTTCGCTGTGTGTTAAACCGGCCGTTGATTTATCTTCCGACAGGCTTCGTGTTATCTCAAACAAGGCAAATACAAGGAGGCTGAGACTCTGTACAAGGACATTCTAACCCGGGCCCACGAGAAGGAGTTTGGATCAGTCAATGGTACTTTTGTGAATCACAATACAACTGGTATCTGTGGAGGACAGAGTGTATGCAGAGCAACTTGATCACTGACTGAAATATGACACCCAGTCAAAAACCCCAATTCAGCCTATCCCTCTAGATCACGAACTCCCATTGAAAACCCTCCCTCTCGATCACGAACTCTCCCATTGAAACCCCTCCCTCTAGATCACTAACTCTCCCATTGAAAACCCCTCCCTCTCGAACACTAACTCCCATTGAAACCCCTCCCTCTAGATCAGTAACTCCCATTGAAACCCCTCCCTCTCGATCACTAACTCCCATTGAAACCCCTCCCTCTAGATCACTAACTCCCATTGAAACCCGCCCCTCTAGATCACTAACTCCCATTGAAACCCCTCCCTCTAGATCACTAACTCCCATTGAAACCCCTCCCTCTAGATTACTAACTCTCCCATTGAAACCCCTCCCTCTAGATCACTAACTCCCATTGAAACCCCTCCCTCTAGATCACTAACTCCCATTGAAATCCCTCCCTCTAGATCACTAACTCCCATTGAAAACCCTCCCTCTCGATCACTAACTCTCCCATTGAAACCCCTCCCTCTAGATCACTAACTCCCATTGAAACCCCTCTCTCTAGATCACTAACTCCCATTGAAAACCCTCCCTCTCGATCACTAACTCTCCCATTGAAACCCCTCCCTCTCGAACACTAACTCCCATTGAAATCCCTCCCTCTAGATCACTAACTCCAATTGAAACCCGTCCCTCTAGATCACTAACTCCCATTGAAACCCCTCCCTCTAGATCACTAACTCTCCCATTGAAACCCCTCCCTCTAGATCACTAACTCTCCCATTGAAACCCCTCCCTCTAGATCACTAACTCCCATTGAAACCCATCCCTCTAGATCACTAACTCCCATTGAAACCCCTCCCTCTAGATCACTAACTCCCATTGAAACCCCTCCCTCTAGATCACTAACTCCCATTGAAACCCATCCCTCTAGATCACTAACTCCCATTGAAACCCCTCCCTCTAGATCACTAACTCCCATTGAAACCCCTCCCTCTAGATCACTAACTCCCATTGAAACCCCTCCCTCTAGATCACTAACTCCCATTGAAACCCCTCCCTCTGGATCACTAACTCTCATTGAAACCCCTCTCTCTAGATCACTAACTCCCATTGAAACCCCTCCCTCTAGATCACTAACTCCAATTGAAACCCCTCCCTCTAGATCACTAACTCCCATTGAAACCCCTCTCTCTAGATCACTAACTCCCATTGAAACCCCTCCCTCCAGACCACTAACTCCCATTGAAACCCCTCCCTCTAGATCACTAACTCCCATTGAAACCCCTCCCTCTAGATCACTAACTCTCCCATTGAAACCCCTCACTCTCGATCACTAACTCCCATTGAAACCCCTCCCTCTCGATCACTAACACTCCCATTGAAACCCCTCTCTCTCAATCACTAAATCCCATTGAAACCCCTCCCTCTCGATCACTAACTCCCATTGAAACCCCTCCCTCTCGATCACTAACTCTCCCATTGAAACCCCTCCCACTCGATCACTAACTCTCCCATTGAAACCCCTCCCACTCGATCACTAACTCCCATTGAAACCCCTCCCTCTCGATCACTAACTCCCATTGAAACCACTCCCTCTCGATCACTAACTCCCATTGAAACCCCTCCCTCTAAATCACTAACTCCCATTGAAACCCGCCCCTCTAGATCACTAACTCCCATTGAAACCCCTCCCTCTAGATCACTAACTCCCATTGAAACCTCTCCCTCTAGATCACTAACACCCATTGAAACCCCTCCCTCTAGATCACTAACTCTCACATTGAAACCCCTCCCTCTCGATCACTAACTCTCCCATTTAAACCCCTCCCTCTCGATCACTAACTCTCCCATTGAAACCCCTCCCTCTAGATCACTAACTCCCATTGAAACCCCTCCCTCTCGATCACTAACTCCCATTGAAACCCCTCCCTCTAGATCACTAACTCCCATTGAAACCCCTCTCTCTAGATCACTAACTCCCATTGAAACCCCTCCCTCTAGATCACTAACTCGCATTGAAACCCCTCCCTCTAGATCATTAACTCCCATAGAAACCCCTCCCTCTAAATCACTAACTCTTCCATAGAAACCCCTCCCTCTCGATCACTAACTCTCCCATTGAAACCACTCCCTCTCGATCACTAACTCTCCCATTGAAACCCCTCCCTCTAGATCACTAACTCCCATTGAAACCCCTCCCTCTGGATCACTAACTCTCATTGAAACGCCTCTCTCTAGATCACTAACTCCCATTGAAACCCCTCCCTCTAGATCACTAACTCCAATTGAAACCCCTCCCTCTAGATCACTAACTCCCATTGAAACCCCTCCCTCTCGTTCACTAACACTCCCATTGAAACCCCTCTCTCTCGATCACTAAATCCCATTGAAACCCCTCCCTCTCGATCACTAACTCCCATTGAAACCCCTCCCTCTCGATCACTAACTCCCATTGAAACCCCTCCTTCTAGATCACTAATTCTCCCATTGAAACCCCTCCCACTCGATCACTAACTCCCATTGAAACCCCTCCCTCTCGATCACTAACTCCCATTGAAACCCCTCCCTCTAAATCACTAACTCCCATTGAAACCCGCCCCTCTAGATCACTAACTCCCATTGAAACCCCTCCCTCTAGATCACTAACTCCCATTGAAACCTCTCCCTCTAGATCACTAACACCCATTGAAACCCCTCCCTCTAGATCACTAACTCTCACATTGAAACCCCTCCCTCTCGATCACTAACTCTCCCATTTAAACCCCTCCCTCTCGATCACTAACTCTCCCATTGAAACCCCTCCCTCTCGATCACTAACTCCCATTGAAACCCCTCCCTCTCGATCACTAACTCCCATTGAAACCCCTCCCTCTAGATCACTAATTCTCCCATTGAAACCCCTCCCTCTAGATCACTAACTCCCATTGAAACCCCTCCCTCTAGATCACTAACTCGCATTGAAACCCCTCCCTCTAGATCATTAACTCCCATAGAAACCCCTCCCTCTAAATCACTAACTCTTCCATTGAAACCACTCCCTCTAGATCACTAACTCTCCCATTGAAACCCCTCCCTCTAGATCACTAACTCCAATTGAAACCCCCCCCTCTAAATCACTAACTCTTCCATTGAAACCCCTCCCTCGAGATCACTAACTCTCCCATTGAAACCCCTCCCTCTCGATCACTAACTCTCCCATTGAAACCCCTCCCTCTAGATCACTAACTCTTCCATTGAAACCCCTCCCTCTAGTTCACTAACTCTCCCATTGAAACCCCTCCCTCTAAATCACTAACTCTTCCATTGAAACCCCTCCCTCTCGATTACTAACTCCCATTGAAACCCCTCCCTCTAGATCACTAACTTCCATTGAAACCCCTTCCTCTAGATCACTAACTCTCCCATTGAAACCCCTCCCTCTAGATCACTAACTCCAATTGAAACCCCCCCCTCTAAATCACTAACTCTTCCATTGAAACCCCTCCCTCGAGATCACTAACTCTCCCATTGAAACCCCTCCCTCTCGATCACTAACTCTCCCATTGAAACCCCTCCCTCTAGATCACTAACTCTTCCATTGAAACCCCTCCCTCTAGTTCACTAACTCTCCCATTGAAACCCCTCCCTCTAAATCACTAACTCTTCCATTGAAACCCCTCCCTCTCGATTACTAACTCCCATTGAAACCCCTCCCTCTAGATCACTAACTTCCATTGAAACCCCTTCCTCTAGATCACTAACTCTCCCATTGAAACCCCTCCCTCTAGATCACTAACTTCCATTGAAACCCCTTCCTCTAGATCACTAACTCCCATTGAAACCCCTCCCTCTCGATCACTACCTCCCATTGAAACCCCTCCCTCTACATCACTAACTCTCCCATTGAAACCCCTCCCTCTAGATCACTAACTCCCATTGAAACCCCTCCCTCTAGATCACTAACTCCCATTGAAACCCCTCCCTCTAGATCACTAACTCCCATTGAAAACCCTCCCTCTCGATCACTAACTCCCATTGAAACCCCTCCCTCTAGATCACTACCTCCCATTGAAACCCCGCCCTCTAAATCACTAACTCTCCCATTGAAACCCCTCCCTCTAGATCACTAACTCCCATTGAAACCCCTCCCTCTCGATCACTAACTCTCCCATTGAAACCCCTCCCTCTAGATCACTAACTCCCATTGAAACCACACCCTCGAGATCACTAACTCCCATTGAAACCACTCCCTCTCGATCACTAACTCCCATTCAAACCACTCCCTCACGATCACTAACTCCCATTGAAACCCCTCCCTCTAGATCACTACCTCCCATTGAAACCCCTCCCTCTAAATCACTAACTCTCCCATTGAAACCCCTCCCTCTCGATCACTAACTCGCATTGAAACCCCTCTCTCTCGATCACTAACTCCCATTGAAACCCCTCCCTCGAGATCACTAACTCTCCCATTGAAACCCCTCCCTCTCGATCACTAACTCTCCCATTGAAACCCCTCCCTCTAGATCACTAACTCTTCCATTGAAACCCCTCCCTCTAGTTCACTAACTCTCCCATTGAAACCCCTCCCTCTAAATCACTAACTCTTCCATTGAAACCCCTCCCTCTCGATTACTAACTCCCATTGAAACCCCTCCCTCTAGATCACTAACTTCCATTGAAACCCCTTCCTCTAGATCACTAACTCTCCCATTGAAACCCCTCCCTCTAGATCACTAACTTCCATTGAAACCCCTTCCTCGAGATCACTAACTCCCATTGAAACCCCTCCCTCTAGATCACTAACTCCCATTCAAACCACTCCCTCACGATCACTAACTCCCATTGAAACCCCTCCCTCTAGATCACTACCTCCCATTGAAACCCCTCCCTCTAAATCACTAACTCTCCCATTGAAACCCCTCCCTCTCGATCACTAACTCGCATTGAAACCCCTCTCTCTCGATCACTAACTCCCATTGAAACCACACCCTCGAGATCACTAACTCCCATTGAAACCACTCCCTCTCGATCACTAACTCCCATTGAAACCCCTCCCTTTAGATCACTAACTCCCATTGAAACCCCTCCCTCTAAATCACTAACTCCCATTCAAACCACTCCCTCACGATCACTAACTCCCATTGAAACCCCTCCCTCTAGATCACTACCTCCCATTGAAACCCCTCCCTCTAAATCACTAACTCTCCCATTGAAACCCCTCCCTCTAGATCACTAACTCCAATTGAAACCCCCCCCTCTAAATCACTAACTCTTCCATTGAAACCCCTCCCTCGAGATCACTAACTCTCCCATTGAAACCCCTCCCTCTCGATCACTAACTCTCCCATTGAAACCCCTCCCTCTAGATCACTAACTCTTCCATTGAAACCCCTCCCTCTAGTTCACTAACTCTCCCATTGAAACCCCTCCCTCTAAATCACTAACTCTTCCATTGAAACCCCTCCCTCTCGATTACTAACTCCCATTGAAACCCCTCCCTCTAGATCACTAACTTCCATTGAAACCCCTTCCTCTAGATCACTAACTCTCCCATTGAAACCCCTCCCTCTAGATCACTAACTTCCATTGAAACCCCTTCCTCTCGATCACTAACTCCCATTGAAACCCCTCCCTCTCGATCACTACCTCCCATTGAAACCCCTCCCTCTACATCACTAACTCTCCCATTGAAACCCCTCCCTCTAGATCACTAACTCCCATTGAAACCCCTCCCTCTAGATCACTAACTCCCATTGAAACCCCTCCCTCTAGATCACTAACTCCCATTGAAAACCCTCCCTCTCGATCACTAACTCCCATTGAAACCCCTCCCTCTAGATCACTACCTCCCATTGAAACCCCGCCCTCTAAATCACTAACTCTCCCATTGAAACCCCTCCCTCTAGATCACTAACTCCCATTGAAACCCCTCCCTCTCGATCACTAACTCTCCCATTGAAACCCCTCCCTCTAGATCACTAACTCCCATTGAAACCACACCCTCGAGATCACTAACTCCCATTGAAACCACTCCCTCTCGATCACTAACTCCCATTGAAACCCCTCCCTTTAGATCACTAACTCCCATTGAAACCCCTCCCTCTAGATCACTAACTCCCATTCAAACCACTCCCTCACGATCACTAACTCCCATTGAAACCCCTCCCTCTAGATCACTACCTCCCATTGAAACCCCTCCCTCTAAATCACTAACTCTCCCATTGAAACCCCTCCCTCTCGATCACTAACTCGCATTGAAACCCCTCTCTCTCGATCACTAACTCCCATTGAAACCACACCCTCGAGATCACTAACTCCCATTGAAACCACTCCCTCTCGATCACTAACTCCCATTGAAACCCCTCCCTTTAGATCACTAACTCCCATTGAAACCCCTCCCTCTAAATCACTAACTCCCATTCAAACCACTCCCTCACGATCACTAACTCCCATTGAAACCCCTCCCTCTAGATCACTACCTCCCATTGAAACCCCTCCCTCTAAATCACTAACTCTCTCATTGAAACCCCTCCCTCTCGATCACTAACTCGCATTGAAACCCCTCTCTCTCGATCACAAACTCTCCCATTGAAACCCCTCCCTCTAGGTCACTAACTCCCATTGAAACCCCTCCCTCTAGATCACTAACTCCCATTGAAACCCCTCTCTCTAGATTACTAACTCTCCCATTGAAACCCCTCCCTCTAGATCACTAACTCCCATTGAAACCCCTCCCTCTAAATCACTAACTCCCATTGAAACCCCTCCCTCTAAATCACTAACTCTCCCATTGAAACCCCTCCCTCTAGATCACTAACTCCCATTGGTTTGGCAGGATTCGTGGGGGTTAATGGGGACTAGAGGAGATGGGGAGGGTATTGCGGTTGGGAGTGGAGTGGAGCAGGATTGGTCAGGGTTGGGAGTGGTGTTCTGGAACAGGATATTTTGAGGGTGTTGAGGGCTGCAGTTTGTGGGACTAGGGGGTTTGGGTCATTCGATGGTTTTGTCTCTCTGGATGTTGAAGTGGAGCTGACTGTAATGTGCTTCATTTTAGGTGAGAATAAGCCCATCTGGATGCATGCTGAGGAACGGGAGGAACTGAGCAAGGTGGGTCACAATTCCGTACTCCCTCCCCTGCCCAGAAAACCTTGCTCCCCACCCCTGGGGCCAGAGCCCCCTCCCCCTGTCCTGATCCCCTCTCTCTCCCCCTGCCCTGATCCCCTCTCTCTCCCCCTGCCCTGATCCCCTCTCTCTCCCCACCCATCTCTGACCAGCCCCCACCTCTGGGGCCAATCACCCCTCCCCTGACCCCCACCCCCAGGGCCAGAATCTCCCTGTGCACCTATGGTGGAGGTAGTGAATTCTTATTTGTTCAAGGTATGTGGGCTTCGCCGGCTGAACCATCATTTATTGCCCATCCCGTGTTGCCCTTCAGAAAGGTGGGGGTGAGCTGCCTCCTTGAACCGCTGCAGTCCCTGAGGCGTAGGTACACCCACTGTGCTGTTAGGGAGGGAGCTCCAGGATGTTTACAGCGACAGTGAAGGAACGGCCGATATATTTCCAAGAGTCAGGGTGGTGAGTGACTGGGAGGGGAACCTCCAGGTGGTGGGGTTCCCAGGTATCTGCTGCTCTTGTCCTGCAAGATGACAGTGATTGTGGGGTGGAAGGTGCTGTCTAAGGAACCTTGGTGAGGTACTGCAGTGCATCCTGTAGATGGTGCACACGGCTGTCACTGTGTGTCGGTGGTGGAGGGTTTGAATGTTTGTGGAAGGGGGAGCAATCAAGCGGGTTGCTTTGTCCTTGATGGTGTCGAGCTTCTTGAGTGTTGTTGGAGCTGCACTCACCCAGGCAAGTGGAGAGTATTCCATCACACTCCTGACTTGTGCCTTGTAGATGGTGGACAGGCTTTGGGGAGTTGAAAGTTGAGCTCATTTCCACAGGATTCCCAGCCTCTGACCTCTTGTAACCACAGTGTTTATATGGTATTTCGGGTCAGGGTTTAAAGAACCCCAAAGTGTATCATGGAGTTCACCTGACCCACAACTTTTAATAGATTTTGGTTATCGGGAGCACAAGGGCTTACCTTACAGGTGTGATGCAACAGAGAACCACAAGTATTTTTAAACAAAAAACAATGTTTATTTTGTGAATCCAGTTAACATTTTTAAACACACACCGTAAACACCTTAGCAACTATCAACTCAAATACTCCCCCCCCCCCCCCAAAGAATACAGTACTCTATAAGTTACCCTTAATCTTTCCTTGCAACATCCATAAGATAAATACCCTCTTCAGCACAGACGTCAGGTTTAAATTCTCTACTGAGAGCAGTTATCACTTTTAAATTAGCAAGTGATTTGAAGACGTTCCTTTCATGCAGAAAGAAATCAGAATTACACCTGGTTTTGTTGGATGCAGCTCCCAATCTGCAAAACTAAACTACACACACCCTGTAGCTGTGAGCTCAAAGCGAAAGTAAAACAGACAGACAGCCCAGCTCCACCCACACTCTGACATCACTGCAGCCATTTGATAAACACCCATTTCTTAAATGTACTCGCACAGGACAATGGTAAGACCAGTTCAGTTTCAGGTCAATGGTAACCCCCAGGTTAACCTCCATCTCTTGTTGGAGATAGTCATTGTCTCATGACATTTGTCATTTCTTCATCCGCAGACATGGTCAGCTTCAGTGCCTGAGCAGTTGGTCACTTCTGCAAATGGCAGCTGATGTCCTATTAATTGATCAATTTCAATGTAATGTTTTTTTCACTAAAGGTATTGAATTAGGTAACTTCAACAAATGATAGGACAGGCTTGAGGGGCAGAATGGCCTCCTCCTGTCCCTGTGTAACAAACTCCAGTCTGTGAGCATCAACTCCACCTTGTTTGCCACTGTTTAAAGCTGAACCTTTGTAAACCCAGGAGTCTGATCTGACCCTGACACTGGGCTGGGCACCTGACCATTGCCGAAGTTGTGTTAGACCTTCTAGAAATACACAAAAGCGGTGTCTGGATGGATAATGTGTAATGTTAACCAGCATATGCTGTGTGCAAAGTGTAAAGTCGCATAGTCCCAGATGACCGTAGGTTGCTTTCCCCTTTGAGGGGGAGAGCTGACCGGTGGTGATTTAACCTGAGGGTCACCACACCTCCGGCGAGGTTGAGAAATATTATGATATTGATGCTCACGGACTGGAGTTTGTTACACAGGGACAGGAGGAGGCCATTCTGCCCCTCAAGCCTTCATTAATAACCTCAGCCGGTGCGGGAATCGAACCCACCTTGTTGGCCTTGCTCTGCATCACGGACCAGCTGTCCAGCCCATTGAACTAAACCAGCCCCCAAGCTGGTACTAACCACTTGATTGGCCATCACAGCAACCTTAAACACACCAACATCCTGAGGCCTCCTTCAACCATTTCTTCTGAGCCTGTGTCCACCGCCACTACCGTCTAGAAGGACAAGAGCAGCAGATACCTGGGAACCCCACCAGCTGGAGGTTCCCCTCCAAGGGGCTGTTTAGCACAGGGCTAAATCGCTGGCTTTGAAAGCAGACCAAGGCAGGCCAGCAGCACGGTTCAATTCCCGTACCAGCCTCCCCGAACAGGCGCCGGAATGTGGCGACTAGTGGCTTTTCACAGTAACTTCATTTGAAGCCTACTTGTGACAATAAGCGATTTTCATTTTTTTTTTCATTTTTCAAGTCACTCACCACCCTGACTTGGAAATATATCGCCGTTCCTTCACTGTCGCAGGGGAAACATCTTGGAACTCGCTCCCTAACAGCACAGTAGGTGTACCAAGGAACTACAGGACAGGCAGATAAGAAAGCCTATGGGATACTTGCCTTTATTAACAGGCATAGAATATAAGAGCAGGGAGGTTATGGTGGAGCTGTATAAACATTGGTGAGGACACAGCTGGAGTACTGTGTGCAATTCTGGTCACCACAGTATAGGGAGGAAGGATTGCACTGGAGAGGGTGCAGAGGAGACTCACCAGGATGTTGCCTGGGCTGAAACATTTCAGCTATGAAGAGAGGTTGGATAGGTTGGGGTTGTTTTCCTTGGGGCTGAGGGGGAGCGGATTGAGGTGTATAAAATTATGAGGCACAGACAGGTTGGATAGAAAATAACTTTTCCCCTTAGTGGAGGGATCAATAACCAGGCGGCGGAAATTTAAGGTAAGGGGCAGGAGGATTAGAGGGGATGCGAGGAAAAACCTTTTTTCACCCAGAGCGGGGTGGGAGTCTGGAACTCGCTGCCTGAGGAGGAGAGGTGTGAGATCTACCATGCGGATTTAGCGGCACTTTACGTTCACTAAAACCCAGTAGAAATTGAGTTAAAACTTCTCTGGTGCAAATAAGAATCTGTTTTATTTGTCTCTATTGATTCTCAATTGAGAATCATTTAAAGTCATATTCTCCAATAAGTCCAGCTAGCAAAGGACTCAAGAGAAGCAATCTTGTAGACAATTCAGCTTTCAAGTAATACAGAAATGATTTTCTTGTTTAGGCAAGAACTTCAAAAGTCAAAGTTGGAAAGTGAAATATGAAAAACCGAGGGACAGCGAATAGTTAAGTCAAAGTATAGATTGATTCAAGAAAGAGAAAGATGGCCGTACGATCTTACACGGTTATACTAAATCATATCAGATGTTAGCCATCGAGCTGTACCCCGATGTAATCCCAATTGGTTTGGGTTAGAATCAAATAAGTTTGATTCGACGCTCAGCCGTCTGACTTCATGTTTGTTTATGTTATTTACACTGGAGGGTCTGAGGGGGTGTATACACCTGTTGTGTTAAGTCGGGTGTTAATGTTAATTTATTATTTAGGCACGGGGGGGGGGAGGGGTTTGGGGGTTTGCTTTTTTAGATTGTGTTTTGTACTTAACCCTGTTGGGTTCTTTTTTCTTTCTCATTTTGTTATTGATATTTTATGAAAACCTTTAATAAAAATTATTTAACTATTAATAGGCAACATTAACCTATAATGTATTCTTGTATGAGCTGTGGCTTCCTTATCACATAGACTTGCTTGTTGGGACAATGGTCTCTATGCTGTTGCCATGGAGCTTGCCTTGTCCTTGGGTTACTTTATCTTGCAAATGTATTTGTTAGCTGCATCGGAATTCTGCTGTTCTGTGTTCTGTTGAAGCTATGTTTTGAAATGCTGAATGTGTGTTTTGAAATGACCTGAGGTTATGAGTGAGTTTTTAAAATGGTATTTAATAGACTCGGGTTTTAATGCTAAATAGCCATCTTTCACCTATAGAAAATAGCTGGCTTCTACAAGAGGCACAGACCCTCAGAACATTTAAGAAGTATTTACATGAGCACTTGAAATGCCACAACACACAGAGCTATGGGCCGAGTGCTGGAAATGGGATCAGAGTGATTAGAAGGTGCTTGGTAGTCAGCACAGACGTGATAGGCCGAAGGACCTCTTTCTGTGCTGTCAGGCTCTCTAACTGCAGCGGTTCAAGAAGGTAGCTCACCACCAGCTCCTAAAGGGCAATTAGAGATGGGCAATAAATGCTGGTCCAGCCAACATCGCCCACATCGCATAAACTAATAAAGAAAAAGTTGGAAACGTCTCCCATCCTTTGTGTCAGAAATGTTTTCGAATTTCACTCCTGAAATATCTGCGCCTCGTTTTTAGACCCTGCCGCCTGCTCCGGCCCAGGCAGCAGAAATATCCGTCTGTATTTCCATCTTGTCTTGAAAACTTTAATCAGCACGGTAGCATGGTGGTTAGCACAATTGCTTCACAGCTCCAGGGTCCCAGGTTCGATTCCGGCTTGGTCACTGTCTGTGCGGAGTTTGCACGTTCTCCCCGTGTGTGCGTGGGTTTCCTCCGGGTGCTCCGGTTTCCTCCCACAGTCCAAAGATGTGCGGGTTAGGTGGATTGGCCATGCTAAATTGCCCATAGTGTCCAAAATTGCCCGTAGGGTGGGGTTACTGGGTTATGGGGATTAGGTGGGGTTACTGGGTTATGGGGATAGGGTGGAGGTTTGGACCTTCGGTAGGGTGCTCTTTCCAAGAGCCGGTGCAGGCTCGATGGGCCGAATGGCCTCCTTCTGCACTGTAAATTCTATGTCTATGTCTACCTTGAAATACAACCTCAGTTGGTGCAATCTCTCTTTGTCATTGCACCAAGGTACCAAAGACAACCACTTTGAACTTATCGATATTGGGTTGACGGATTTCTGCTCATCCACTTGTGGCTGTTGGTCAACCCTGACAATTGATAAGGAGTCGAAAGAGGTGGTCTTGAGGTGACGCTGGCCGTGATCAGTGTACTTATGGAAACGAATGCTGTATCTTCAGGTGTTTCCGATGTAGATGAGAAATATTCCGTCAAGGACAGATGATCCAAGCGGGAAGTGTCCTCATCAAGTTTTTAATTGGATGTTGTTTTGTTCTGTTGCAGGGGAAACATAAGGACAGTGCTCCTTATGCAGAGTATGGGGGCTGGTACAAGGCTTGCAAAGTCAACAGGTAAGGAATGGCCAACAGATAACAGAGCAACCTCTTTAGGGGAATGGATTGTGGGGCCAGAGACTGAAAGGGTTGGTGTTTAACCCAGATCCCTGTGTGGTGATATGCGTCACTGTAAATACACAAGGGGTTAATGTAGGTACACTGCAACTAAGTAAACACTAGAGGGAGCACCAGAGACATCATGACGCACAGACATTCAACCAATAGGTCAGTAAGATAGGACACGACCAATGGGCAGTCAAGACACCCAGAGGTGACACTACCACAAGGGGGCTACCCATATAAAAGGACACTCAGAGAGACAGGGGCAGATCAGGAAGCATCACACTCACCGCATGGCTGAGAGTAGACTGGTTAGTTAGACTGCGTTACTATAGCAAGATTAGCAGGAGAGTCGAACCCAAGTAGGAGAATTGTTAACTGTTCAATAAATGTGTTAAACCATCTCCAAGTCTGAACCTTCCTTTGTCAGAGCCGACATCAAGGAGGCAGCTTATGCTACATGAAGAAGCAGAACACAACATGTTTACCTAGTTGCAGTGTACCTACATGAACCCCTTGTGTATTTACAGTGATGCATGTCACCACACCCGAATACGCAGCAACCAGGTCAAGTGAACTTGTCAATCAGCCAGGTGAGGGGAGGATTGCTATGGTGCAGAAGGAGGCCATTCGGCCCATCGTGTCTGTACCGGCTTTCCAAACGAGCATCATGACTTAGTGCCACCCCCGCTGCCCTTTCCCCTGAACATTGTTTCCATTCGAATCATCATCTCACGCCCTCTCGAACTCCTCGATTGAAGCTGCCTCCACCCCACTTCCAGACTGCGCGTTCCAGACCCCGACCACTCGCTGGGTGGGAAAGGTTTATCTCATATCACCTTTGCTTCTTTTGCAAATCACATTAACCTGTGCCCCCTCGTTCGCAATCCTTTTACGAGTCGGATCAGTCTCTCCCTGTCTACTCTGTCCAGCCACCTCACGATTTTGAACATCTCTATCAAATCGGCCAATGCCTTTGCATCCTTCCTATCGTGTGGCACCCAGAACTGTACACAATACACCATCTGAGGTGTAACTAGTGTCTTGTATAAGTTCAGCATAACGTCCTTGCTCTTGTACTCTATGCCCCTGTTAATAAAGCCCAGAATGCTATCGTCTTTATTAACTGCTCTCTCCGTGGCTGGCACGGTGGCACAGCCGTTACCACTGTTGCTTCACCGAGCCAGCGACTCGCGTTCGAGTCCCAGCGTGTGTCACTGTCTGTGAGGAGTCTGCATGTTTTTATAATAATCTTTATTATTCTCACAAGTAAGTTTACACTAACACTGCAATGAAGTTACTGTGTAAACCCCCTCGTCGCCACATTCCGGCGCCTGTTCGGGTCACAGAGGGAGAATTCAGAATGTCCAATTCACCTAACAGCACGTCTTTCGGGGCTTGTGGGAGGAAACCGGAGCACCCGGAGGAAACCCACGCAGACACGGGGAGAACATGCAGACTCCACACAGACAGTGACCCAAGCCGGGAATCAAACTCGGGATCCTGGCGCTGTGAAGCAACAGTGCTAACCACTGTGCTAAACGTTCTCCCCGTGTCTGCGTGGGTTTCCTCCGGGTGCTCCGGTTTCCTCCCACAAGTCCCGAAAGACGTGCTGTTGGTGAATTGGACATTCTGAATTCTCCCTCTGTGACCCGAACAGGCGCCGGAATGTGGCGACGAGGGGATTTTCACAGTAACTTCATTGCAGTGTTACTGTAAGCCTACTTGTGACACTAATAAAGATTATTATTACCTGTCCTGCTACCTTCAATGATCTATGCACAGATACACCCAGGTCCCTTTGCTCCTGCATCCCCTTGAGAATTGTACCCCTTATTTTATATTGTGTCTCCATGTTCTTCCGACCAAAATGCAGCACCTCACACTTCCCGTATTGAACGTTATTGGCCACCTGTCTGCCCACTGCACCAACTTGTCTGCGTCTTTTTTTTTTAAATTTAGTGTACCCAATTCATTTTTTCCAATTAAGGGGCAATTTAGCGCGGCCAATCCACCCAACCATTTGGGTTGTGGGGGAGAAACCCACGCAAACACGGGGAGAATGTGCAAATTCCACACGGACAGTGACCCAGAGCCGGGATCGAACCTGGGACCTCGACGCCGTGAGGCAGCAGTGCTAACCACTGTGCCACCCTTGTTTGCGTCTTTCTGAACTTCTACACTCTCCTCCTCACAGTTCACAATATCTTCAAGTTTCGGACCGACCGCACATCAAGATCTAGATCATTAATCTATTTGAGGAGAAGCAAAGATCCCAATACCGTCCCCTGGGGAACACCACTACAAACCTTCCTCCGGCCTGAAAACCATGATCCCCACTTCCACATTTCCAGACAATTTTGTCTCCACATTGCTGCTGTCCCTTTTATTCCATGAGCTCTAACCTTTCTTAAGTCTGTTGTGTGGCACTGTATCAGATACCATCTGAAAGTCCATGTAAACCACATCAACAGCATTACCCTCATCGATCCTTTCTGTTACCTCCTCAAAGAGCTCCAGCAAGTTAGTTAACACGGTTTGCCCTTTAGAACTCCATACTGGGTCTTCCTGATCAATCCACATTTATCCAAGTGACGACTAATTCTATCCCAAATCATTGTTTCCAGAAGCTTGCCCATTGCTAATGTTACATTGACTGCTCAATGTAATTACAGAAATTGACTAATTTCTGGGGTGATCCGAACAACCATTTTTGAACAAGAGCGGATCGTTTGCAATTCTCCAAGCCTCTGGCATCTCTCCTCAGTTTGGAGAATACGGGAAGATCATGGCTAGTACCCCTGCAATCTCCATTCTCACTTCCTTTACTGGGCATGATCTGCTCGAGTGGGAACAGAGTCCCGTAGCGCGATGAGCCGGGTGTTTACTGGGCATGATCTGCCCGAGTGGGAACAGAGTCCCGTAGCGCGATGAGCCGGGTGTTTACTGGGCATGATCTGCCCGAGTGGGAACAGAGTCCCGTAGCGCGATGAGCCGGGTGTTTACTGGGCATGATCTGCCCGAGTGGGAACAGAGTCCCGTAGCGCGATGAGCCGGGTGTTTACTGGGCATGATCTGCCCGAGTGGGAACAGAGTCCCGTAGCGCGATGAGCCGGGTGTTTACTGGGCATGATCTGCCCGAGTGGGAACAGAGTCCCGTAGCGCGATGAGCCGGGTGTTTACTGGTGCTCGGAGTGCTGAGAAACTCCATGTTGCCGAAAGGCCATTCCGGTAGATTCGGGGTCTCATTGGTGGGGAACTCCCCTCCGCCCCGGGACTCTGTTCCCAATCGGGTAGTTCGCACCCATTACAGCAGGTGAGAATGGAAATTTCAGGGGCGCAGGGCACCTCCAGGCTCGATCCCCAGTCTGGTACCTTGGCACTGCCAGCCTGGCCAGTGACAGGGTGTCTCACTGCCCAGAGGGCAAGGCCCTGGAGCCTCTGATCCCCTGGGGGCTCCCCACACGTACCCGCCTGTGGAGACCAGCACCGAACGGCCTCGCCCCACATTTCCAAGGCGGGTGGATTAGACCCCACGCCTTGGGTACATCGTGGGAATGCATTTTGGAATGAAACTAGCCACCCCACTCTAATATGTAGGTTTGCAAGAAAGTGATCCCACCCAAACGGAGCTGGAGTCACATCGCGACGTCTCGCGAGATCGTGCCGCGAGGCGGGGCCAGCTGGGTCGAGCCCTGAAGAGGGATTTCTCAACTTCCACTGGTCGCGCCGCACTGCCTTTGTGGCCAGTAGATCACAGACAGAACCTTTGCAAACATCGCATTTGAATCGGCCCCTTGTCAACCTCCAGTACCAACGTCGAGTCAGCACTTCCTGCTTATCAATTTTGAACCCTTCTAGCGTCAGAGTATCCTCGTCTGTCACCTTGTCCTGGGTAGCTCCTTGGGAAAGGTGGATGCAAATTATTCATTTCCTCCCTCAGTCACCCTCCTACCTCCTTGTGTAAATAGTCCCCAATGAGCTCCACATGTTTTATCACCAGAGGAGAATGTTGATGTCAAAGTGACAGGCAGGGTCTCCACTGTTTCTCTGCCCAGCGCAGCTCAACGGGAGCAGGTTTGGAGAGCAGTAGATATAAGGTACACATTCCTCAGCCTGGTGACTGAATGAAATCTAATTTTCCCTTCCAGTCCCACAGTGAATACCACTCTAAGGAACCTCGGAGCGCTGTACAGACGCCAGGGCAAGCTGGAGGCTGCAGAAACTCTGGAAGAATGTGCAACTCGGTCCCGCAAACAGGTAACTACAGCTGCCCCCACCAGTACTGTACCCCAGTGTTATACAGTGACAGACCCGTCCCCACCAGTACTGTACCCCAGTGTCATACAGTGACAGACACGTCCCCACCAGTACTGTACCCCAGTGTTATACAGTGACAGACCCGCCCCCACCAGTACTGTACCCCAGTGTTATACAGTGACAGACCCATCCCCACCAGTACTGTACCCCAGTGTTATACAGTGACAGACACGTCCCCACCAGTACTGTACCCCAGTGTTATACAGTGACAGACCCGTCCCCACCAGTACTGTACCCCAGTGTTATACAGTGACAGACCCGTCCCCACCAGTACTGTACCCCAGTGTTATACATTGACAGACCCGTCCCCACCAGTACTGTACCCCAGTGTTATACAGTGACAGACCCGTCCCCACCAGTACTGTACCCCAGTGTTACACAGTGACAGACCCATCCCCACCAGTACTGTACCCTAGTGTTATACAGTGACAGACCCGCCCCCACCAGTACTGTACCCCAGTGTTATACAGTGACAGACCCGTCCCCACCAGTACTGTACCCCAGTGTTATACAGTGACAGACCCGTCCCCACCAGTACTGTACCTCAGTGTTATACAGTGACAGACCCGTCCCCACCAGTACTGTACCCCAGTGTTATACAGTGACAGACCCATCCCCACCAGTACTGTACCCCAGTGTTATACAGTGACAGACCTGACTCCACCAGTACTGTACCCCAGTGTTATACAGTGACAGACCCGTCCCCACCAGTACTGTACCCCAGTGTTATACAGTGACAGACCCATCCCCACCAGTACTGTACCCCAGTGTTATACAGTGACAGACCCGCCCCCACCAGTACTGTACCCCAGTGTTATACAGTGACAGACCCGTCCCCACCAGTACTGTACCCCAGTGTTATAGTGACAGACCCTCCCCACCAGTACTGTACCCCAGTGTTATACAGTGACAGACCCGTCCCCACCAGTACTGTACCCCAGTGTTATACAGCGACAGACCCTCCCCACCAGTACTGTACCCCAGTGTTATACAGTGACAGACCCGCCCCCACCAGTACTGTACCCCAGTGTTATACAGTGACAGACCCATCCCCACCAGTACTGTACCCCAGTGTTATACAGTGACAGACCCGTCCCCACCAGTACTGTACCCCAGTGTTATACAGTGACAGACCCGTCCCCACCAGTACTGTACCCCAGTGTTATACAGTGACAGACCCTCCCCACTAGTACTGTACCCCAGTGTTATACAGTAACAGACCCGTCCCCACCAGTACTGTACTCCAGTGTTATACAGTGACAGACCAGGCCCCACCAGTACTGTACTCCAGTGTCATACAGTGACAGACCCGTCCCCACCAGTACCGTACCCCAGTGTTATACAGTGACAGACCCACCCCCACCAGTACTGTACCCCAGTGTTATACAGTGACAGACCAGGCCCCACCAGTACTGTACTCCAGTGTTATACAGTGACAGACCCACCCCCACCAGTACTGTACCCCAATGTTATACAGTGACAGACCAGGCCCCACCAGTACTGTACTCCAGTGTTATACAGTGACAGACCCGTCCCCACCAGTACTGTACCCCAGTGTTATACAGCGACAGACCCGTCCCCACCAGTACTGTACCCCAGTGTTATACAGTGACAGACCCTCCCCACCAGTACTGTACTCCAGTGTTATACAGTGACAGACCCGTCCCCACCAGTACTGTACCCCAGTGTTATACAGCGACAGACCCGTCCCCACCAGTACTGTACCCCAGTGTTATACAGTGACAGACACGTCCCCACCAGTACTGTACCCCAGTGTTATACAGTGACAGACCCGTCCCCACCAGTACTGTACCCCAGTGTTATACAGTGACAGACCCGTCCCCACCTGTACTGTACCTGTAGAAGCCAGGTATTTCGAATACAACTAGTATAGGTAAAAGATAGCTGTTTAAGCATAAATGTTGAGCCCCAGTTTTAAATACCCATTTATACAGCATAATTCACTTTTACTGAGGTCCGTTGTTCTGGCAAATGCATATTTTCAGAGTCAGTGTGACATTAAAACAGCACAGTTGCAAGATAATTTGACACTGCTTGTGCTAATTGTCAAGGACAAGGACTGAATACCACAGCAACATGAAGGCACCATTGTTCACAATGCAGATAACAGCTAGGTCAGAAAAGCTGATGTTGCACATTGAAGATGGACGGCTTGCCATCAAATCAAATGTGTTTGTGTCTAACCCAAACCAATTAGGATTATATTGGGGTGTAATTAGATGACTTAAGACAGATATGAAAGTGTATAACTGAAAAGTGTCCACCCGCCATTTGTGTGTTGTCTGTGGTGTATTGTCTTTGGGTGTTGTCTTTGGGGGGGGGTGTTGAGGAGATGTCTTTGTGTTGTCTTTCTGTTAGTTTAGTCAGTTTTGTCCTTTATAGTCTCCATTTTAGAGGTGTCTTTGGGGGTTCTGTCAGTCTAACAGTCTGTGTCAGTGATGTTAGTCCACTTTTGACTTTGAGTTTGAGTTTAGCTGAAGATTAGCTTTCTCTCTCTCTTCATGTTTCATTGCCAGACTTTGACCTTTTAAAAGTTACTTTCGAGCTGTCTGCCTAAGCAAAGAAAGATAATGTCTGTAATTCTCTGAAAGCTTCGAATTGTCTACGAATTGCCTTTTAAATGACTTTCAAATTGTAATCAAGCGACTACAAATAAAACAATTCTTTTTGGCACCTGAGGAGTTTATACTGCAAATTTCTGCTGAGTTCCAGTATTCGCAAAGTGCTACTGATAACCGAATAGCAGAGATGATATAAATTCCTTCAACTATACACAGTCGAATAATACAAGGAATCGAACAACTTAACACAGTCTACAAATATTACAAATCTTATAACTTGTCGTATTGCGCCAGGACTTGATTCATCAACTAAGCTTCCCCCAAACTTGGTGTAGTTCGACAGGTTAAGATCCCTATAAATTAAAGATTCCTTCATTTTGGCGAGCCTGCTGTTATCTGCATTGTGAACAATGGTGCCTTCATGTTGCTGTGTATTCAATCCCTTGGCCTTGACAATTAGCACAAGCAGTGTCAAATTATCTTGCAACTGTGCTGTTTTAATGTCACACTGTCTTTGAAAATATGCATTTGCCAGAACAACGGAGGTCAGTAAAAGTGAATTATGCTGTATAAATCGGTATTAAAAACTGGTGCTCAACATTTATGCTTAAACAGCTATCTTTTACCTATACTAGTTGTATTCGAAATACCTGGCTTCTACAGTACCCCAAGTTATACAGTGACAGACCCGCCCCCACCAGTACTGTACCCCAGTGTTATACAGTGACAGACCCGTCCCCACCAGTACTGTATCCCAGTGTTATACAGTGACAGACCCGTCCCCACCAGTACTGTACCCCAGTGTTATACAGTGACAGACCCGTCCCCACCAGTACTGTACCCCAGTGTTATACAGTGACAGACCCGCCCCCACCAGTACTGTACCCCAGTGTTATACAGTGACAGACCCGCCCCCACCAGTACTGTACCCCAGTGTGATACAGTGACAGACCCGTCCCCACCAGTACTGTATCCCAGTGTGATACACTGTCAGACCCGTCCCCACCAGTACTGTACCCCAATGTTATACAGTGACAGACCCGCCCCCACCAGTACTGTACCCCAGTGTGATACACTGTCAGACCCGTCCCCACCAGTACTGTACCCCAATGTTATACAGTGACAGACCCGTCCCCACCAGTACTGTACCCCAGTGTGATACACTGTCAGACCCGTCCCCACCAGTACTGTACCCCAGTGTTATACAGCGACAGACCCGTCCCCACCAGTACTGTATCCCAGTGTTATACAGTGACAGACCCGTCCCCACCAGTACTGTACCCCAGTGTTATACAGTGACAGACCCGTCCCCACCAGTACTGTACCCCAGTGTTATACAGCGACAGACCCATCCTCACCAGTACTGTACCCCAGTGTTATACAGTGACAGACCCCTCCCCACCAGTACTGTACCCCAGTGTTATACAGTGACAGACCCGCCCCCACCAGAACTGTACCCCAGTGTTATACACTGACAGACCCGTCCCCACCAGTACTGTACCCCAGTGTGATACAGTGACAGACCCGTCCCCACCAGTACTGTACCCCAGTGTTATACACTGTCAGACCTGTCCCCACCAGTACTGTACCCCAATGTTATACAGTGACAGACCCGTCCCCACCAGTACTGTACCCCAATGTTATACAGTGACAGACCCGCCCCCACCAGTACTGTACCCCAGTGTTGTACAGTGACAGACCCATCCCCACCAGTACTGTACCCCAATGTTATACAGTGACAGACCGGTCCCCACCAGTACTGTACCCCAGTGGCATACAGTGACAGACCCATCCCCAACAGTACTGTACCCCAGTGTTATAGTGACAGCCCGTCCCCACCAGTACTGTACTCCAGTGTTATACAGTGACAGACCCGTACACACCAGTACTGTACCCCTGTGTTATACAGTGACAGACCCGTCCCCACCAGTACTGTACCCCAGTGTTATACAGTGACAGACCCGCCCCCACCAGTACTGTACCCCAGTGCTATACACTGACAGACCCATCCCCACCAGCACTGTACCCCAGTGTTATACAGTGACAGACCCGTCCCCATCAGGTCTGTACCCCAGTGTTATACAGTGACAGACCCCTCCCCACCAGTACTGTACCCCAGTGTTATACAGTGACAGACCCGTCCCCACCAGTACTGTACCCCAGTGTTATACAGTGACAGACCCGTCCCCACCAGTACTGTACCCCAGTGTTATACACTGACAGACCCGTCCCCACCCGTACTGTACCCCAGTGTTATACAGTGACAGACCCGTCCCCACCAGTACTCTACCCCAGTGTTATACAGTGACAGACCCGTCCCCACCAGTACTGTACCCCAGTGTTATACAGTGACAGACCCGTCCCCACCAGTACTGTATCCCAGTGTTATACAGTGACAGACCCGTCCCCACCAGTACTGTACCCCAGTGTTATACAGTGACAGACCCGCCCCCACCAGTACTGTATCCCAGTGTTATACAGTGACAGACCCGTCCCCACCAGTACTGTACCCCAGTGTTATACAGTGACAGACCCGTACACACCAGTACTGTACCCCTGTGTTATACAGTGACAGACCCGTCCCCACCAGTACTGTACCACAGTGTTATACACTGACAGACCCATCCCCACCAGTACTGTACCCCAGTGCTATACAGTGACAGACCCATCCCTACCAGTACTGTACCCCAGTGTTATACAGCGACAGACCCGTCCCCACCAGTACTGTACCCCAGTGTTATACAGTGACAGACCCATTCCCACCAGCACTGTACCCCAGTGTTACACAGTGACAGACCCGTCCCCACCAGTACTGTACCCCAGTGTTATACAGTGACAGACCCGTCCCCACCAGTACTGTACCCCAGTGTTATACAGTGACAGACCAATTCCCACCAGTACTGTACCCCAGTGTTGTACAGTGACAGACCGTCCCCACCAGTACTGTACCCCAGTGTTATACAGTGACAGACCCGTCCCCACCAGTACTGTACCCCAGTGTTATACAGTGACAGACCCGTCCCCACCAGTACTGTATCCCAGTGTTATACAGTGACAGACCCGTCCCCACCAGTACTGTACCCCAGTGTTATACAGTGACAGACCCGTCCCCACCAGTACTGTACCCCAGTGTTATACAGTGACAGACCCGTCCCCACCAGTACTGTACCCCAGTGTTATACACTGACAGACCCATCCCCACCAGTACTGTACCCCAGTGTTATACAGTGACAGACCCGTCCCCACCAGTACTGTACCCCAGTGTTATACACTGACAGACCCGTCCCCACCCGTACTGTACCCCAGTGTTATACAGTGACAGACCCGTCCCCACCAGTACTGTACCCCAGTGTTATACACTGACAGACCCGTCCTCACCAGTACTGTTCCCCAGTGTTATACAGTGACAGACCCGTCCCCACCAGTACTGTACCCCAGTGTTATACACTGACAGACCCGTCCCCACCAGTAGTGTTCCCCAGTGTTATACAGTGACAGACCCGTCCCCACCAGTACTGTACCCCAGTGTTATACACTGACAGACCCGTCCCCACCAGTACTGTTCCCCAGTGTTATACAGCGACAGACCCGTCCCCACCAGTACTGTACCCCAGTGTTATAGTGACAGACCTGTCCCCACCAGTACTGTACCCCAGTGTTATACAGTGACAGACCCGTCCCCACCAGTACTGTGTCCCAGTGTTATACAGTGACAGACCCGTCCCCACCAGTACTGTACCCCAGTGTTATACAGTGACAGATGTTAGATTTTCTGTTCCAATGTTTGCTGCTGTTTTTGTATCTTCCATTCCTTTAAAGAAAATGGCTGTTTTGAAGTGCTTTGCACTGCAGTGTGACAGTATCTGCTCATGTATCAGGTTTAACTTTTACTTGCATTACTAACAGCTGTAGTAAGCCTGTCGATCTGAATGTCTCTCTCTCTCTCTCTCTCTCCCTCGCCCCCGCCTTGCTCCGTCTGCCAAGCTGATGCCTACCTCTGTAAGTTTCCAGCCTTCCTTCCCTCAATTCAATACCAGCTGCTTTTATTGGAAGCGTCCATTCCAGTCTGATAGCTGATGTGAATCTTCCTGCGTCTGTCTGTCCCAGGGCCTTGATCCCATTCATCAGAGCAAAGTGGTGGAGATCCTGAAAGATGGTGAGGCTGCCGATCGGAGGCGACTTCGCGACGGCCAGGCTGGCACTCCTGTCAAGTACGAGAGTGGGTCGGAAGGTAGTTCAGAGGTCAGCATGGCTGTCGAGTGGACTGGGGTGAGTGTGATTGACACTGCCCTGGGCAGGGCATTATCACTGTGATGGTACGGACAGGAGGAGAACTGAATCTGGCCTCCCACTGCTGACTGCAGTCCGTTAATGCTGTTGCTCCGATATCACGCAGGCCCCATTGTGGAGCAGCCAGCTGTGACAGGACAAAAGGGTGAGGGATTTGTTTGGGGGGGGGGAACACAGGTTTATTTTTATTGATACACTAGCTTGTGAAGTTCACCTCACCTCCCTGCCCGACCTCTGCTGTTGTCCAGTGCCAATGTGGTGCTGATGGAGCCCCGTTATATCCATACTCGTGAACCAAGAGAGAGTTAAAGAGGAGGGGAGGGTCAGGGTGCGAGGGTAAGGGGAGGGTCAGGGTGCGAGGGTTAGTGGGCGAGAGTCAGGGTGCGAGGGTAAGGTGGGGGTCAGGGTGCGAGGGTCAGGGTGCGAGGGTCAAGAGAGGGTTAGCGTGCGATGGTTAGGGTGAATGGGTTAGGAGAGGGTTAGGGTGCGAGGGTTAGGAGTGGGTTAGGGTGCGAGGGTTAGGAGAGGGTCAGGGTGCGAGGGTTAGGAGAGGCTTAGGGTACGAGGATTAGGAGAGGGTTAAGGTGCGAGGGTTAGGGTGCGAGCGTAAGGAGATGGTTAGGGTGCGAGGGGTAAGAGAGTGTTAAGAGAGGGTTAGGGTGCGAGGGTTAGGAGATGGTTAGGGTGCGAGGGTTAGGGAGCGAGGGTTAGGGAGCGAGGGTTAGGGTGCGAGGGTTAGTGTGAGAGGGTTAGGGAGCGAGGGTTAGGGAGCGAGGGTTAGTGTGCGAGTGTTAGTGTGCGAGGGTTAGGAGAGGGTTTGGGTGCGAGGGTCAGGGGGCGAGGGTCAGGGGGCGAGGGTCAGGGGGCGAGGGTCAGGGGGCGAGGCTTAAGAGAGAGAGGGTGAGCGTGCGATGGTTAGGGTGCATGGGTTAGGAGAGGGTTAGGGTGCGAGGGTTAGGAGAGGGTCAGGGTGCGAGGGTTAGGAGAGGCTTAGGGTACGAGGATTAGGAGAGCGTTAAGGTGCGAGGGTTAGGGTGCGAGCGTAAGGAGAGGGTTAGGGTGCGAGGGGTAAGAGAGTGTTAAGAGAGGGTTCGGGTGCGAGAGTTAGGAGATGGTTAGGGTGCGAGGGTTAGGGAGCGAGGGTTAAGTGCAAGGGTTAGGGAGCGAGGGTTAGGGTGCGAGTGTTAGGGTGCGAGTGTTAGTGTGCGAGTGTTAGGGTGCAAGGGTTAGGAGATGGTTAGGGTGCGAGGGTTAGGGTGCGAGGGTTAGGAGATGGTTTGAGTGCGAGGGTTAGGAGATGGTTAGGGTGCGAGGGTTAGGAGAGCGTTAAGGTGCGAGGGTTAGGGTGCGAGCGTAAGGAGAGGGTTAGGGTGCGAGGGGTAAGAGAGTGTTAAGAGAGGGTTCGGGTGCGAGACTTAGGAGATGGTTAGGGTGCGAGGGTTAGGGAGCGAGGGTTAAGTGCAAGGGTTAGGGAGCGAGGGTTAGGGTGCGAGTGTTAGGGTGCGAGTGTTAGTGTGCGAGTGTTAGGGTGCAAGGGTTAGGAGATGGTTAGGGTGCGAGGGTTAGGGTGCGAGGGTTAGGAGATGGTTTGAGTGCGAGGGTTAGGAGATGGTTAGGGTGCGAGGGTTTGGAGATGGTTAGGGTGCGAGGGTTAGGAGATGGTTAGGGTGCGAGGGTTAGGAGATGGTTATGGTACAAGGGTTAGGAGATGGTTAGGGTGCGAGGGTTAGGAGATGGTTAGGGTGTGAGGGTTAGGGTGCGAGGGTTAGGAGAGGGTTAGGATGCGAGGGTAAGGAGATGGTTAGGGTGCGAGGGTTAGGAGAGGGTTAGGGTGCGAGGGTTAGGAGATGGTTAGGGTGTGAGGGTTAGGGTGCGAGGGTTAGGAGATGGTTAGGGTGCGAGGGTAAGGAGATGGTTAGGGTGCGAGGGTTAGGAGAGGGTTAGGGTGCGAGGGTTCGGAGATGGTTAGGGTGCGAGGGTTAGGAGATGGTTAGGGTGCGAGGGTTACGGTGAGAGGGTTAGGGTGCGAGGGTTAGGAGATGGTTAGGTTGCGGGGGTTAGGAGATGGTTCGGGTGCGAGGGTTAGGAGATGGTTAGGGTGCGAGGGTTAGGAGATGGTTAGGGTGCGAGGTTTAAGAGATGGTTAGGATGCGAGGGTTAGGAGATGGTTAGGGTGCGAGGGTTAGGAGAGGCTTAGGGTACGAGGATTAGGAGAGCGTTAAGGTGCGAGGGTTAGGGTGCGAGCGTAAGGAGAGGGTTAGGGTGCGAGGGGTAAGAGAGTGTTAAGAGAGGGTTCGGGTGCGAGAGTTAGGAGATGGTTAGGGTGCGAGGGTTAGGGAGCGAGGGTTAAGTGCGAGGGTTAGGGAGCGAGGGTTAGGGTGCGAGGGTTAGTGTGAGAGGGTTAGGGAGCGAGGGTTAGGGTGCGAGTGTTAGTGTGCGAGTGTTAGTGTGCGAGGGTTAGGAGAGGGTTTGGGTGCGAGGGTCAGGGGGCGAGGGTCAGGGGGCGAGGCTTAAGAGAGAGAGGGTGAGCGTGCGATGGTTAGGGTGCATGGGTTAGGAGAGGGTTAGGGTGCGAGGGTTAGGAGAGGGTCAGGGTGCGAGGGTTAGGAGAGGCTTAGGGTACGAGGATTAGGAGAGCGTTAAGGTGCGAGGGTTAGGGTGCGAGCGTAAGGAGAGGGTTAGGGTGCGAGGGGTAAGAGAGTGTTAAGAGAGGGTTCGGGTGCGAGAGTTAGGAGATGGTTAGGGTGCGAGGGTTAGGGAGCGAGGGTTAAGTGCAAGGGTTAGGGAGCGAGGGTTAGGGTGCGAGTGTTAGGGTGCGAGTGTTAGTGTGCGAGTGTTAGGGTGCAAGGGTTAGGAGATGGTTAGGGTGCGAGGGTTAGGGTGCGAGGGTTAGGAGATGGTTTGAGTGCGAGGGTTAGGAGATGGTTAGGGTGCGAGGGTTTGGAGAAGGTTAGGGTGCGAGGGTTAGGAGATGGTTAGGGTGCGAGGGTTAGGAGATGGTTATGGTACAAGGGTTAGGAGATGGTTAGGGTGCGAGGGTTAGGAGATGGTTAGGGTGTGAGGGTTAGGGTGCGAGGGTTAGGAGAGGGTTAGGATGCGAGGGTAAGGAGATGGTTAGGGTGCGAGGGTTAGGAGCGGGTTAGGGTGCGAGGGTTAGGAGATGGTTAGGGTGTGAGGGTTAGGGTGCGAGGGTTAGGAGATGGTTAGGGTGCGAGGGTAAGGAGATGGTTAGGGTGCGAGGGTTAGGAGAGGGTCAGGGTGCGAGGGTTAGGAGAGGCTTAGGGTACGAGGATTAGGAGAGCGTTAAGGTGCGAGGGTTAGGGTGCGAGCGTAAGGAGAGGGTTAGGGTGCGAGGGGTAAGAGAGTGTTAAGAGAGGGTTCGGGTGCGAGAGTTAGGAGATGGTTAGGGTGCGAGGGTTAGGGAGCGAGGGTTAAGTGCAAGGGTTAGGGAGCGAGGGTTAGGGTGCGAGTGTTAGGGTGCGAGTGTTAGTGTGCGAGTGTTAGGGTGCAAGGGTTAGGAGATGGTTAGGGTGCGAGGGTTAGGGTGCGAGGGTTAGGAGATGGTTTGAGTGCGAGGGTTAGGAGATGGTTAGGGTGCGAGGGTTTGGAGATGGTTAGGGTGCGAGGGTTAGGAGATGGTTAGGGTGCGAGGGTTAGGAGATGGTTATGGTACAAGGGTTAGGAGATGGTTAGGGTGCGAGGGTTAGGAGATGGTTAGGGTGTGAGGGTTAGGGTGCGAGGGTTAGGAGAGGGTTAGGATGCGAGGGTAAGGAGATGGTTAGGGTGCGAGGGTTAGGAGCGGGTTAGGGTGCGAGGGTTAGGAGATGGTTAGGGTGTGAGGGTTAGGGTGCGAGGGTTAGGAGATGGTTAGGGTGCGAGGGTAAGGAGATGGTTAGGGTGCGAGGGTTAGGAGAGGGTTAGGGTGCGAGGGTTCGGAGATGGTTAGGGTGCGAGGGTTAGGAGATGGTTAGGGTGCGAGGGTTACGGTGAGAGGGTTAGGGTGCGAGGGTTAGGAGATGGTTAGGTTGCGGGGGTTAGGAGATGGTTCGGGTGCGAGGGTTAGGAGATGGTTAGGGTGCGAGGGTTAGGAGATGGTTAGGGTGCGAGGGTTAGGGTGCGAGGTTTAAGAGATGGTTAGGATGCGAGGGTTAGGAGATGGTTAGGGTGCGAGGGTTAGGAGATGGTTAGGGTGCGGGGGTTAGGAGAGGGTCAGGGTGCGAGGGTTAGGAGAGGCTTAGGGTACGAGGATTAGGAGAGCGTTAAGGTGCGAGGGTTAGGGTGCGAGCGTAAGGAGAGGGTTAGGGTGCGAGGGGTAAGAGAGTGTTAAGAGAGGGTTCGGGTGCGAGAGTTAGGAGATGGTTAGGGTGCGAGGGTTAGGGAGCGAGGGTTAAGTGCAAGGGTTAGGGAGCGAGGGTTAGGGTGCGAGTGTTAGGGTGCGAGTGTTAGTGTGCGAGTGTTAGGGTGCAAGGGTTAGGAGATGGTTAGGGTGCGAGGGTTAGGGTGCGAGGGTTAGGAGATGGTTTGAGTGCGAGGGTTAGGAGATGGTTAGGGTGCGTGGGTTTGGAGATGGTTAGGGTGCGAGGGTTAGGAGATGGTTAGGGTGCGAGGGTTAGGAGATGGTTATGGTACAAGGGTTAGGAGATGGTTAGGGTGCGAGGGTTAGGAGATGGTTAGGGTGCGAGGGTTAGGAGAGCGTTAAGGTGCGAGGGTTAGGGTGCGAGCGTAAGGAGAGGGTTAGGGTGCGAGGGGTAAGAGAGTGTTAAGAGAGGGTTCGGGTGCGAGACTTAGGAGATGGTTAGGGTGCGAGGGTTAGGGAGCGAGGGTTAAGTGCAAGGGTTAGGGAGCGAGGGTTAGGGTGCGAGTGTTAGGGTGCGAGTGTTAGTGTGCGAGTGTTAGGGTGCAAGGGTTAGGAGATGGTTAGGGTGCGAGGGTTAGGAGATGGTTTGAGTGCGAGGGTTAGGAGATGGTTAGGGTGCGAGGGTTTGGAGATGGTTAGGGTGCGAGGGTTAGGAGATGGTTAGGGTGCGAGGGTTAGGAGATGGTTATGGTACAAGGGTTAGGAGATGGTTAGGGTGCGAGGGTTAGGAGATGGTTAGGGTGTGAGGGTTAGGGTGCGAGGGTTAGGAGAGGGTTAGGATGCGAGGGTAAGGAGATGGTTAGGGTGCGAGGGTTAGGAGAGGGTTAGGGTGCGAGGGTTAGGAGATGGTTAGGGTGTGAGGGTTAGGGTGCGAGGGTTAGGAGATGGTTAGGGTGCGAGGGTAAGGAGATGGTTAGGGTGCGAGGGTTAGGAGAGGGTTAGGGTGCGAGGGTTCGGAGATGGTTAGGGTGCGAAGGTTAGGAGATGGTTAGGGTGCGAGGGTTACGGTGAGAGGGTTAGGGTGCGAGGGTTAGGAGATGGTTAGGTTGCGGGGGTTAGGAGATGGTTCGGGTGCGAGGGTTAGGAGATGGTTAGGGTGCGAGGGTTAGGAGATGGTTAGGGTGCGAGGTTTAAGAGATGGTTAGGATGCGAGGGTTAGGAGATGGTTAGGGTGCGAGGGTTAGGAGAGGCTTAGGGTACGAGGATTAGGAGAGCGTTAAGGTGCGAGGGTTAGGGTGCGAGCGTAAGGAGAGGGTTAGGGTGCGAGGGGTAAGAGAGTGTTAAGAGAGGGTTCGGGTGCGAGAGTTAGGAGATGGTTAGGGTGCGAGGGTTAGGGAGCGAGGGTTAAGTGCGAGGGTTAGGGAGCGAGGGTTAGGGTGCGAGGGTTAGTGTGAGAGGGTTAGGGAGCGAGGGTTAGGGTGCGAGTGTTAGTGTGCGAGTGTTAGTGTGCGAGGGTTAGGAGAGGGTTTGGGTGCGAGGGTCAGGGGGCGAGGGTCAGGGGGCGAGGCTTAAGAGAGAGAGGGTGAGCGTGCGATGGTTAGGGTGCATGGGTTAGGAGAGGGTTAGGGTGCGAGGGTTAGGAGAGGGTCAGGGTGCGAGGGTTAGGAGAGGCTTAGGGTACGAGGATTAGGAGAGCGTTAAGGTGCGAGGGTTAGGGTGCGAGCGTAAGGAGAGGGTTAGGGTGCGAGGGGTAAGAGAGTGTTAAGAGAGGGTTCGGGTGCGAGAGTTAGGAGATGGTTAGGGTGCGAGGGTTAGGGAGCGAGGGTTAAGTGCAAGGGTTAGGGAGCGAGGGTTAGGGTGCGAGTGTTAGGGTGCGAGTGTTAGTGTGCGAGTGTTAGGGTGCAAGGGTTAGGAGATGGTTAGGGTGCGAGGGTTAGGGTGCGAGGGTTAGGAGATGGTTTGAGTGCGAGGGTTAGGAGATGGTTAGGGTGCGAGGGTTTGGAGAAGGTTAGGGTGCGAGGGTTAGGAGATGGTTAGGGTGCGAGGGTTAGGAGATGGTTATGGTACAAGGGTTAGGAGATGGTTAGGGTGCGAGGGTTAGGAGATGGTTAGGGTGTGAGGGTTAGGGTGCGAGGGTTAGGAGAGGGTTAGGATGCGAGGGTAAGGAGATGGTTAGGGTGCGAGGGTTAGGAGCGGGTTAGGGTGCGAGGGTTAGGAGATGGTTAGGGTGTGAGGGTTAGGGTGCGAGGGTTAGGAGATGGTTAGGGTGCGAGGGTAAGGAGATGGTTAGGGTGCGAGGGTTAGGAGAGGGTCAGGGTGCGAGGGTTAGGAGAGGCTTAGGGTACGAGGATTAGGAGAGCGTTAAGGTGCGAGGGTTAGGGTGCGAGCGTAAGGAGAGGGTTAGGGTGCGAGGGGTAAGAGAGTGTTAAGAGAGGGTTCGGGTGCGAGAGTTAGGAGATGGTTAGGGTGCGAGGGTTAGGGAGCGAGGGTTAAGTGCAAGGGTTAGGGAGCGAGGGTTAGGGTGCGAGTGTTAGGGTGCGAGTGTTAGTGTGCGAGTGTTAGGGTGCAAGGGTTAGGAGATGGTTAGGGTGCGAGGGTTAGGGTGCGAGGGTTAGGAGATGGTTTGAGTGCGAGGGTTAGGAGATGGTTAGGGTGCGAGGGTTTGGAGATGGTTAGGGTGCGAGGGTTAGGAGATGGTTAGGGTGCGAGGGTTAGGAGATGGTTATGGTACAAGGGTTAGGAGATGGTTAGGGTGCGAGGGTTAGGAGATGGTTAGGGTGTGAGGGTTAGGGTGCGAGGGTTAGGAGAGGGTTAGGATGCGAGGGTAAGGAGATGGTTAGGGTGCGAGGGTTAGGAGCGGGTTAGGGTGCGAGGGTTAGGAGATGGTTAGGGTGTGAGGGTTAGGGTGCGAGGGTTAGGAGATGGTTAGGGTGCGAGGGTAAGGAGATGGTTAGGGTGCGAGGGTTAGGAGAGGGTTAGGGTGCGAGGGTTCGGAGATGGTTAGGGTGCGAGGGTTAGGAGATGGTTAGGGTGCGAGGGTTACGGTGAGAGGGTTAGGGTGCGAGGGTTAGGAGATGGTTAGGTTGCGGGGGTTAGGAGATGGTTCGGGTGCGAGGGTTAGGAGATGGTTAGGGTGCGAGGGTTAGGAGATGGTTAGGGTGCGAGGGTTAGGGTGCGAGGTTTAAGAGATGGTTAGGATGCGAGGGTTAGGAGATGGTTAGGGTGCGAGGGTTAGGAGATGGTTAGGGTGCGGGGGTTAGGAGAGGGTCAGGGTGCGAGGGTTAGGAGAGGCTTAGGGTACGAGGATTAGGAGAGCGTTAAGGTGCGAGGGTTAGGGTGCGAGCGTAAGGAGAGGGTTAGGGTGCGAGGGGTAAGAGAGTGTTAAGAGAGGGTTCGGGTGCGAGAGTTAGGAGATGGTTAGGGTGCGAGGGTTAGGGAGCGAGGGTTAAGTGCAAGGGTTAGGGAGCGAGGGTTAGGGTGCGAGTGTTAGGGTGCGAGTGTTAGTGTGCGAGTGTTAGGGTGCAAGGGTTAGGAGATGGTTAGGGTGCGAGGGTTAGGGTGCGAGGGTTAGGAGATGGTTTGAGTGCGAGGGTTAGGAGATGGTTAGGGTGCGTGGGTTTGGAGATGGTTAGGGTGCGAGGGTTAGGAGATGGTTAGGGTGCGAGGGTTAGGAGATGGTTATGGTACAAGGGTTAGGAGATGGTTAGGGTGCGAGGGTTAGGAGATGGTTAGGGTGTGAGGGTGAGGGTGCGAGGGTTAGGAGAGGGTTAGGGTGCGAGGGTAAGGAGATGGTTAGGGTGCGAGGGTTAGGAGAGGGTTAGGGTGCGAGGGTTAGGAGATGGTTAGGGTGTGAGGGTTAGGGTGCGAGGGTTAGGAGATGGTTAGGGTGCGAGGGTAAGGAGATGGTTAGGGTGCGAGGGTTAGGAGAGGGTTAGGGTGCGAGGGTTCGGAGATGGTTAGGGTGCGAGGGTTAGGAGATGGTTAGGGTGCGAGGGTTACGGTGAGAGGGTTAGGGTGCGAGGGTTAGGAGATGGTTAGGTTGCGGGGGTTAGGAGATGGTTCGGGTGCGGGGGTTAGGAGAGGGTTAGGGTGCGGGGGTTAGGAGATGGTTATGGTGCGGGGGTTAGGAGAGGGTTATGGTGCGAGGGTTAGGAGATAGTTATGGTGCGAGGGTTAGGAGATGGTTAGAGTGCGAGGGTTAGGAGAGGGTTTGAGTGCGAGGGTTAGGAGATGGTTATGGCGCGTGGGTTAGGAGAGGGTTTGAGTGCGAGGGTTAGGAGATGGTTAGGGTGAGAGGGTTAGGGTGCGAGGGTTAGGGTGCGAGGGTTAGGGTGCGAGGGTTAGGGTGCGAGGGTTAGGGTGCGAGGGTTAGGGTGCGAGGGTTCGGGTGCGAGGGTTAGGAGCTGGTTTGAGTGCGAGGGTTAGGAGAGGGTTTGAGTGCGAGGGTTAGGAGATGGTTAGGGTGCGAGGGTTTGGAGATGGTTAGGGTGCGAGGGTTAGGAGATGGTTAGGGTGCGAGGGTTAGGTGATGGTTAGGGTGAGAGGGTTAGGAGATGGTTAGGGTGCGAGGGTTAGGGTGCGAGGGTTAGGGTGCGAGGGTTAGGGTGCGAGGGTTAGGGTGCGAGGGTTAGGGTGCGAGGGTTAGGGTGCGAGGGTTAGGGTGCGAGGGTTAGGGTGCGAGGGTTAGGGTGCGAGGGTTAGGGTGCGAGGGTTAGGGTGCGAGGGTTAGGGTGCGAGGGTTCGGGTGCGAGGGTTAGGAGATGGTTAGAGTGCGAGGGTTAGGAGAGGGTTTGAGTGCGAGGGTTAGGAGATGGTTAGGGTGCGAGGGTTTGGAGATGGTTAGGGTGCGAGGGTTAGGAGAGGGTTTGAGTGCGAGGGTTAGGAGATGGTTAGGGTGCGAGGGTTTGGAGATGGTTAGGGTGCGAGGGTTAGGAGATGGTTAGGGTGTGAGGGTTAGGAGAGGGTTAGGGTGCGAGGGTTAGGAGAGGGTTAGGGTGCGAGGGTAAGGAGATGGTTAGGGTGCGAGGGTTAGGAGAGGGTTAGGGTGCGAGGGTTTGGAGATGGTTAGGGTGCGAGGGTTAGGAGATGGTTAGGGTGCGAGGGTTAGGAGATGGTTATGGTACGAGGGTTAGGAGATGGTTAGGGTGCGAGTGTTAGGAGAGGGTTAGGGTGCGAGGGTTAGGAGATGGTTAGGTTGCGGGGGTTAGGAGATGGTTCGGGTGCGAGGGTTAGGAGATGGTTAGGGTGCGAGGGTTAGGAGATGGTTAGGGTGCGAGGGTTAGGGTGCGAGGTTTAAGAGATGGTTAGGATGCGAGGGTTAGGAGATGGTTAGGGTGCGAGGGTTAGGAGATGGTTAGGGTGCGGGGGTTAGGAGAGGGTCAGGGTGCGAGGGTTAGGAGAGGCTTAGGGTACGAGGATTAGGAGAGCGTTAAGGTGCGAGGGTTAGGGTGCGAGCGTAAGGAGAGGGTTAGGGTGCGAGGGGTAAGAGAGTGTTAAGAGAGGGTTCGGGTGCGAGAGTTAGGAGATGGTTAGGGTGCGAGGGTTAGGGAGCGAGGGTTAAGTGCAAGGGTTAGGGAGCGAGGGTTAGGGTGCGAGTGTTAGGGTGCGAGTGTTAGTGTGCGAGTGTTAGGGTGCAAGGGTTAGGAGATGGTTAGGGTGCGAGGGTTAGGGTGCGAGGGTTAGGAGATGGTTTGAGTGCGAGGGTTAGGAGATGGTTAGGGTGCGTGGGTTTGGAGATGGTTAGGGTGCGAGGGTTAGGAGATGGTTAGGGTGCGAGGGTTAGGAGATGGTTATGGTACAAGGGTTAGGAGATGGTTAGGGTGCGAGGGTTAGGAGATGGTTAGGGTGTGAGGGTTAGGGTGCGAGGGTTAGGAGTGGGTTAGGGTGCGAGGGTAAGGAGATGGTTAGGGTGCGAGGGTTAGGAGAGGGTTAGGGTGCGAGGGTTAGGAGATGGTTAGGGTGTGAGGGTTAGGGTGCGAGGGTTAGGAGATGGTTAGGGTGCGAGGGTAAGGAGATGGTTAGGGTGCGAGGGTTAGGAGAGGGTTAGGGTGCGAGGGTTCGGAGATGGTTAGGGTGCGAGGGTTAGGAGATGGTTAGGGTGCGAGGGTTACGGTGAGAGGGTTAGGGTGCGAGGGTTAGGAGATGGTTAGGTTGCGGGGGTTAGGAGATGGTTCGGGTGCGGGGGTTAGGAGAGGGTTAGGGTGCGGGGGTTAGGAGATGGTTATGGTGCGGGGGTTAGGAGAGGGTTATGGTGCGAGGGTTAGGAGATAGTTATGGTGCGAGGGTTAGGAGATGGTTAGAGTGCGAGGGTTAGGAGAGGGTTTGAGTGCGAGGGTTAGGAGATGGTTATGGTGCGTGGGTTAGGAGAGGGTTTGAGTGCGAGGGTTAGGAGATGGTTAGGGTGAGAGGGTTAGGGTGCGAGGGTTAGGGTGCGAGGGTTAGGGTGCGAGGGTTAGGGTGCGAGGGTTAGGGTGCGAGGGTTCGGGTGCGAGGGTTAGGAGCTGGTTTGAGTGCGAGGGTTAGGAGAGGGTTTGAGTGCGAGGGTTAGGAGATGGTTAGGGTGCGAGGGTTTGGAGATGGTTAGGGTGCGAGGGTTAGGAGATGGTTAGGGTGCGAGGGTTAGGAGATGGTTATGGTACGAGGGTTAGGAGATCGTTAGGATGCGAGTGTTAGGAGAGGGTTAGGGTGCGAGGGTTAGGAGATGGATAGGTTGCGGGGGTTAGGAGATGGTTAGGGTGCGAGGGTTAGGGTGCGAGGGTTAGGAGATGGTTAGAGTGCGAGGGTTAGGAGAGGGTTTGAGTGCGAGGGTTAGGAGATGGTTATGGTGCGTGGGTTAGGAGATGGTTATGGTGCGAGGGTTAGGTGATGGTTAGGGTGCGAGGGTTAGGTGATGGTTAGGGTGAGAGGGTTAGGAGATGGTTAGGGTGCGAGGGTTAGGGTGCGAGGGTTAGGGTGCGAGGGTTAGGGTGCGAGGGTTAGGGTGCGAGGGTTAGGGTGCGAGGGTTAGGGTGCGAGGGTTCGGGTGCGAGGGTTCGGGTGCGAGGGTTAGGAGATGGTTAGAGTGCGAGGGTTAGGAGAGGGTTTGAGTGCGAGGGTTAGGAGAGGGTTTGAGTGCGAGGGTTAGGAGATGGTTAGGGTGCGAGGGTTTGGAGATGGTTAGGGTGCGAGGGTTAGGAGAGGGTTTGAGTGCGAGGGTTAGGAGAAGGTTAGGGTGCGAGGGTTTGGAGATGGTTAGGGTGCGAGGGTTAGGAGATGGTTATGGTACGAGGGTTAGGAGATGGTTAGGGTGCGAGGGTTAGGAGATGGTTAGGGTGTGAGGGTTAGGAGATGGTTCGGGTGCGAGGGTTAGGAGAGGGTTAGGGTGCGAGGGTTAGGAGATGGTTAGGTTGCGGGGGTTTGGAGATGGTTAGGGTGCGAGGGTTAGGAGATGGTTAGGGTGCGAGGGTGAGGAGATGGTTAGGGTGCGAAGGTTAGGAGAGGGTTAGGGTGCGAGGGTAAGGAGATGGTTAGGGTGCGAGGGTTAGGAGATGGTTATGGTACGAGGGTTAGGAGATGGTTAGGGTGCGAGTGTTAGGAGAGGGTTAGGGTGCGAGGGTTAGGAGATGGTTAGGTTGCGGGGGTTTGGAGATGGTTAGGGTGCGAGGGTTAGGAGATGGTTATGGTACGAGGGTTAGGAGATGGTTAGGGTGCGAGTGTTAGGAGAGGGTTAGGGTGCGAGGGTTAGGAGATGGTTAGGTTGCGGGTTTTGGAGATGGTTAGGGTGCGAGGGTTAGGAGATGGTTAGGGTGCGAGGGTGAGGAGATGGTTAGGGTGCGAAGGTTAGGAGAGGGTTAGGGTGCGAGGTTTAAGAGATGGTTAGGATGCGAGGGTTAGGAGATGGTTAGGGTGCGAGGGTTAGGAGATGGTTAGGGTGCGAGGGTTAGGAGATGGTTAGGGTGCGAGGGTTAGGAGATGGTTATGGTGCGAGGGTTAGGAGATAGTTATGGTGCGAGTGTTACGAGATGGTTAGAGTACGAGGGTTAGGAGAGGGTTTGAGTGCGAGGGTTAGGAGATGGTTATGGTACGAGGGTTAGGAGATGGTTAGGGTGCGGGGGTTAGGAGATGGTTATGGTGCGAGGGTTAGGAGAGGGTTATGGTGCGAGGGTTAGGAGATAGTTATGGTGCGAGGGTTACGAGATGGTTAGAGTACGAGGGTTAGGAGAGGGTTTGAGTGCGAGGGTTAGGAGATGGTTATGGTGCGTGGGTTAGGAGATGGTTATGGTGCGAGGGTTAGGTGATGGTTAGGGTGCGAGGGTTAGGTGATGGTTAGGGTGAGAGGGTTAGGAGATGGTTAGGGTGCGAGGGTTAGGGTGCGAGGGTTAGGGTGCGAGGGTTAGGGTGCGAGGGTTAGGGTGCGAGGGTTAGGGTGCGAGGGTTAGGGTGCGAGGGTTAGGGTGCGAGGGTTAGGGTGCGAGGGTTCGGGTGCGAGGGTTAGGAGATGGTTAGAGTGCGAGGGTTAGGAGAGGGTTTGAGTGCGAGGGTTAGGAGAGGGTTTGAGTGCGAGGGTTAGGAGATGGTTAGGGTGCGAGGGTTTGGAGATGGTTAGGGTGCGAGGGTTAGGAGAGGGTTTGAGTGCGAGGGTTAGGAGATGGTTAGGGTGCGAGGGTTTGGAGATGGTTAGGGTGCGAGGGTTAGGAGATGGTTATGGTACGAGGGTTAGGAGATGGTTAGGGTGCGAGGGTTAGGAGATGGTTAGGGTGTGAGGGTTAGGAGATGGTTAGGGTGCGAGGGTTAGGAGAGGGTTAGGGTGCGAGGGTTAGGAGATGGTTAGGTTGCGGGGGTTTGGAGATGGTTAGGGTGCGAGGGTTAGGAGATGGTTAGGGTGCGAGGGTGAGGAGATGGTTAGGGTGCGAAGGTTAGGAGAGGGTTAGGGTGCGAGGGTAAGGAGATGGTTAGGGTGCGAGGGTTAGGAGATGGTTATGGTACGAGGGTTAGGAGATGGTTAGGGTGCGAGTGTTAGGAGAGGGTTAGGGTGCGAGGGTTAGGAGATGGTTAGGTTGCGGGGGTTTGGAGATGGTTAGGGTGCGAGGGTTAGGAGATGGTTATGGTACGAGGGTTAGGAGATGGTGAGGGTGCGAGTGTTAGGAGAGGGTTAGGGTGCGAGGGTTAGGAGATGGTTAGGTTGCGGGGGTTTGGAGATGGTTAGGGTGCGAGGGTTAGGAGATGGTTAGGGTGCGAGGGTGAGGAGATGGTTAGGGTGCGAAGGTTAGGAGAGGGTTAGGGTGCGAGGTTTAAGAGATGGTTAGGATGCGAGGGTTAGGAGATGGTTAGGGTGCGAGGGTTAGGAGATGGTTAGGGTGCGAGGGTTAGGAGATGGTTAGGGTGCGAGGGTTAGGAGATGGTTATGGTGCGAGGGTTAGGAGATAGTTATGGTGCGAGTGTTACGAGATGGTTAGAGTACGAGGGTTAGGAGAGGGTTTGAGTGCGAGGGTTAGGAGATGGTTATGGTACGAGGGTTAGGAGATGGTTAGGGTGCGGGGGTTAGGAGATGGTTATGGTGCGAGGGTTAGGAGAGGGTTATGGTGCGAGGGTTAGGAGATAGTTATGGTGCGAGGGTTACGAGATGGTTAGAGTACGAGGGTTAGGAGAGGGTTTGAGTGCGAGGGTTAGGAGATGGTTATGGTGCGTGGGTTAGGAGATGGTTATGGTGCGAGGGTTAGGTGATGGTTAGGGTGAGAGGGTTAGGGTGAGAGGGTTAGGGTGCGAGGGTTAGGAGAGGGTTAGGGTGCGAGGGTTAGGGGATGGTTAGGGTGCGAGGGTTAGGAGAGGGTTTGAGTTCGTGGGTTAGGAGATGGTTATGGTGCGTGGGTTAGGAGATGGTTATGGTGCGAGGGTTAGGTGATGGTTAGGGTGAGAGGGTTAGGGTGAGAGGGTTACGGTGCGAGGGTTAGGAGAGGGTTAGGGTGCGAGGGTTAGGAGATGGTTAGGGTGCGAGGGTTAGGAGAGGGTTTGAGTTCGTGGGTTAGGAGATGGTTATGGTGCGTGGGTTAGGAGATGGTTATGGTGCGAGGGTTAGGTGATGGTTAGGGTGAGAGGGTTAGGGTGAGAGGGTTAGGGTGAGAGGGTTAGGGTGAGAGGGTTAGGGTGCGAGGGTTAGGAGAGGGTTAGGGTGCGAGGGTTAGGAGATGGTTAGGGTGCGAGGGTTAGGAGAGGGTTAGGGTGCGGGGGCTAGGAGATGGTTAGGGTGAGAGCGTTAGGAGAGGGTTTTGGTGCAAGGGTTAGGAGATGGTTAGGGTGCGAGGGTTAGGGTGCGGGGGTTAGGAGATGGTTAGGGTGCGGGGGCTAGGGTGCGATGGTTAGGGTGCGAGGGTTAGGAGATGGTTAGGGTGCGAGGGTTATGAGATGGTTAGGGTGAGAGCGTTAGGAGAGGGTTTGGGTGCAAGGGTTAGGAGATGGTTAGGGTGCGAGGGTTAGGGTGCGAGGGTTAGGGTGCGAGGGTTAGGGTGCGAGGGTTAGGGTGCGAGGGTTAGGGTGCGAGGGTTAGGGTGCGAGGGTTAGGGTGCGAGGGTTAGGGTGCGAGGGTTAGGGTGCGAGGGTTAGGGTGCGAGGGTTAGGGTGCGAGGGTTAGGGTGCGAGGGTTAGGGTGCGAGGGTTCGGGTGCGAGGGTTAGGAGATGGTTAGAGTGCGAGGGTTAGGAGAGGGTTTGAGTGCGAGGGTTAGGAGATGGTTAGGGTGCGAGGGTTTGGAGATGGTTAGGGTGCGAGGGTTAGGAGAGGGTTTGAGTGCGAGGGTTAGGAGATGGTTAGGGTGCGAGGGTTTGGAGATGGTTAGGGTGCGAGGGTTAGGAGATGGTTATGGTACGAGGGTTAGGAGATGGTTAGGGTGCGAGGGTTAGGAGATGGTTAGGGTGTGAGGGTTAGGAGATGGTTAGGGTGCGAGGGTTAGGAGAGGGTTAGGGTGCGAGGGTTAGGAGAGGGTTAGGGTGCGAGGGTAAGGAGATGGTTAGGGTGCGAGGGTTAGGAGAGGGTTAGGGTGCGAGGGTTTGGAGATGGTTAGGGTGCGAGGGTTAGGAGATGGTTAGGGTGCGAGGGTTAGGAGATGGTTAGGGTACGAGGGTTAGGAGATGGTTAGGGTGCGAGTGTTAGGAGAGGGTTAGGGTGCGAGGGTTAGGAGATGGTTAGGTTGCGGGGGTTAGGAGATGGTTCGGGTGCGAGGGTTAGGAGATGGTTAGGGTGCGAGGGTTAGGAGATGGTTAGGGTGCGAGGGTTAGGGTGCGAGGTTTAAGAGATGGTTAGGATGCGAGGGTTAGGAGATGGTTAGGGTGCGAGGGTTAGGAGATGGTTAGGGTGCGGGGGTTAGGAGAGGGTCAGGGTGCGAGTGTTAGGAGAGGCTTAGGGTACGAGGATTAGGAGAGCGTTAAGGTGCGAGGGTTAGGGTGCGAGCGTAAGGAGAGGGTTAGGGTGCGAGGGGTAAGAGAGTGTTAAGAGAGGGTTCGGGTGCGAGAGTTAGGAGATGGTTAGGGTGCGAGGGTTAGGGAGCGAGGGTTAAGTGCAAGGGTTAGGGAGCGAGGGTTAGGGTGCGAGTGTTAGGGTGCGAGTGTTAGTGTGCGAGTGTTAGGGTGCAAGGGTTAGGAGATGGTTAGGGTGCGAGGGTTAGGGTGCGAGGGTTAGGAGATGGTTTGAGTGCGAGGGTTAGGAGATGGTTAGGGTGCGTGGGTTTGGAGATGGTTAGGGTGCGAGGGTTAGGAGATGGTTAGGGTGCGAGGGTTAGGAGATGGTTATGGTACAAGGGTTAGGAGATGGTTAGGGTGCGAGGGTTAGGAGATGGTTAGGGTGTGAGGGTTAGGGTGCGAGGGTTAGGAGAGGGTTAGGGTGCGAGGGTAAGGAGATGGTTAGGGTGCGAGGGTTAGGAGAGGGTTAGGGTGCGAGGGTTAGGAGATGGTTAGGGTTTGAGGGTTAGGGTGCGAGGGTTAGGAGATGGTTAGGGTGCGAGGGTAAGGAGATGGTTAGGGTGCGAGGGTTAGGAGAGGGTTAGGGTGCGAGGGTTCGGAGATGGTTAGGGTGCGAGGGTTAGGAGATGGTTAGGGTGCGAGGGTTACGGTGAGAGGGTTAGGGTGCGAGGGTTAGGAGATGGTTAGGTTGCGGGGGTTAGGAGATGGTTCGGGTGCGGGGGTTAGGAGAGGGTTAGGGTGCGGGGGTTAGGAGATGGTTATGGTGCGGGGGTTAGGAGAGGGTTATGGTGCGAGGGTTAGGAGATAGTTATGGTGCGAGGGTTAGGAGATGGTTAGAGTGCGGGGGTTAGGAGAGGGTCAGGGTGCGAGGGTTAGGAGAGGCTTAGGGTACGAGGATTAGGAGAGCGTTAAGGTGCGAGGGTTAGGGTGCGAGCGTAAGGAGAGGGTTAGGGTGCGAGGGGTAAGAGAGTGTTAAGAGAGGGTTCGGGTGCGAGAGTTAGGAGATGGTTAGGGTGCGAGGGTTAGGGAGCGAGGGTTAAGTGCAAGGGTTAGGGAGCGAGGGTTAGGGTGCGAGTGTTAGGGTGCGAGTGTTAGTGTGCGAGTGTTAGGGTGCAAGGGTTAGGAGATGGTTAGGGTGCGAGGGTTAGGGTGCGAGGGTTAGGAGATGGTTTGAGTGCGAGGGTTAGGAGATGGTTAGGGTGCGTGGGTTTGGAGATGGTTAGGGTGCGAGGGTTAGGAGATGGTTAGGGTGCGAGGGTTAGGAGATGGTTATGGTACAAGGGTTAGGAGATGGTTAGGGTGCGAGGGTTAGGAGATGGTTAGGGTGTGAGGGTTAGGGTGCGAGGGTTAGGAGTGGGTTAGGGTGCGAGGGTAAGGAGATGGTTAGGGTGCGAGGGTTAGGAGAGGGTTAGGGTGCGAGGGTTAGGAGATGGTTAGGGTGTGAGGGTTAGGGTGCGAGGGTTAGGAGATGGTTAGGGTGCGAGGGTAAGGAGATGGTTAGGGTGCGAGGGTTAGGAGAGGGTTAGGGTGCGAGGGTTCGGAGATGGTTAGGGTGCGAGGGTTAGGAGATGGTTAGGGTGCGAGGGTTACGGTGAGAGGGTTAGGGTGCGAGGGTTAGGAGATGGTTAGGTTGCGGGGGTTAGGAGATGGTTCGGGTGCGGGGGTTAGGAGAGGGTTAGGGTGCGGGGGTTAGGAGATGGTTATGGTGCGGGGGTTAGGAGAGGGTTATGGTGCGAGGGTTAGGAGATAGTTATGGTGCGAGGGTTAGGAGATGGTTAGAGTGCGAGGGTTAGGAGAGGGTTTGAGTGCGAGGGTTAGGAGATGGTTATGGTGCGTGGGTTAGGAGAGGGTTTGAGTGCGAGGGTTAGGAGATGGTTAGGGTGCGAGGGTTAGGGTGCGAGGGTTAGGGTGCGAGGGTTAGGGTGCGAGGGTTAGGGTGCGAGGGTTAGGGTGCGAGGGTTAGGGTGCGAGGGTTCGGGTGCGAGGGTTAGGAGCTGGTTTGAGTGCGAGGGTTAGGAGAGGGTTTGAGTGCGAGGGTTAGGAGATGGTTAGGGTGCGAGGGTTTGGAGATGGTTAGGGTGCGAGGGTTAGGAGATGGTTAGGGTGCGAGGGTTAGGAGATGGTTATGGTACGAGGGTTAGGAGATCGTTAGGATGCGAGTGTTAGGAGAGGGTTAGGGTGCGAGGGTTAGGAGATGGATAGGTTGCGGGGGTTAGGAGATGGTTAGGGTGCGAGGGTTAGGGTGCGAGGGTTAGGAGATGGTTAGAGTGCGAGGGTTAGGAGAGGGTTTGAGTGCGAGGGTTAGGAGATGGTTATGGTGCGTGGGTTAGGAGATGGTTATGGTGCGAGGGTTAGGTGATGGTTAGGGTGCGAGGGTTAGGTGATGGTTAGGGTGAGAGGGTTAGGAGATGGTTAGGGTGCGAGGGTTAGGGTGCGAGGGTTAGGGTGCGAGGGTTAGGGTGCGAGGGTTAGGGTGCGAGGGTTAGGGTGCGAGGGTTAGGGTGCGAGGGTTCGGGTGCGAGGGTTCGGGTGCGAGGGTTAGGAGATGGTTAGAGTGCGAGGGTTAGGAGAGGGTTTGAGTGCGAGGGTTAGGAGAGGGTTTGAGTGCGAGGGTTAGGAGATGGTTAGGGTGCGAGGGTTTGGAGATGGTTAGGGTGCGAGGGTTAGGAGAGGGTTTGAGTGCGAGGGTTAGGAGAAGGTTAGGGTGCGAGGGTTTGGAGATGGTTAGGGTGCGAGGGTTAGGAGATGGTTATGGTACGAGGGTTAGGAGATGGTTAGGGTGCGAGGGTTAGGAGATGGTTAGGGTGTGAGGGTTAGGAGATGGTTCGGGTGCGAGGGTTAGGAGAGGGTTAGGGTGCGAGGGTTAGGAGATGGTTAGGTTGCGGGGGTTTGGAGATGGTTAGGGTGCGAGGGTTAGGAGATGGTTAGGGTGCGAGGGTGAGGAGATGGTTAGGGTGCGAAGGTTAGGAGAGGGTTAGGGTGCGAGGGTAAGGAGATGGTTAGGGTGCGAGGGTTAGGAGATGGTTATGGTACGAGGGTTAGGAGATGGTTAGGGTGCGAGTGTTAGGAGAGGGTTAGGGTGCGAGGGTTAGGAGATGGTTAGGTTGCGGGGGTTTGGAGATGGTTAGGGTGCGAGGGTTAGGAGATGGTTATGGTACGAGGGTTAGGAGATGGTTAGGGTGCGAGTGTTAGGAGAGGGTTAGGGTGCGAGGGTTAGGAGATGGTTAGGTTGCGGGTTTTGGAGATGGTTAGGGTGCGAGGGTTAGGAGATGGTTAGGGTGCGAGGGTGAGGAGATGGTTAGGGTGCGAAGGTTAGGAGAGGGTTAGGGTGCGAGGTTTAAGAGATGGTTAGGGTGCGAGGGTTAGGAGATGGTTAGGGTGCGAGGGTTAGGAGATGGTTAGGGTGCGAGGGTTAGGAGATGGTTAGGGTGCGAGGGTTAGGAGATGGTTATGGTGCGAGGGTTAGGAGATAGTTATGGTGCGAGTGTTACGAGATGGTTAGAGTACGAGGGTTAGGAGAGGGTTTGAGTGCGAGGGTTAGGAGATGGTTATGGTACGAGGGTTAGGAGATGGTTAGGGTGCGGGGGTTAGGAGATGGTTATGGTGCGAGGGTTAGGAGAGGGTTATGGTGCGAGGGTTAGGAGATAGTTATGGTGCGAGGGTTACGAGATGGTTAGAGTACGAGGGTTAGGAGAGGGTTTGAGTGCGAGGGTTAGGAGATGGTTATGGTGCGGGGGTTAGGAGATGGTTAGGGTGCGAGGGTTAGGGTGCGAGGGTTAGGAGATGGTTAGAGTGCGAGGGTTAGGAGAGGGTTTGAGTGCGAGGGTTAGGAGATGGTTATGGTGCGTGGGTTAGGAGATGGTTATGGTGCGAGGGTTAGGTGATGGTTAGGGTGCGAGGGTTAGGTGATGGTTAGGGTGAGAGGGTTAGGAGATGGTTAGGGTGCGAGGGTTAGGGTGCGAGGGTTAGGGTGCGAGGGTTAGGGTGCGAGGGTTAGGGTGCGAGGGTTAGGGTGCGAGGGTTAGGGTGCGAGGGTTAGGGTGCGAGGGTTAGGGTGCGAGGGTTCGGGTGCGAGGGTTAGGAGATGGTTAGAGTGCGAGGGTTAGGAGAGGGTTTGAGTGCGAGGGTTAGGAGAGGGTTTGAGTGCGAGGGTTAGGAGATGGTTAGGGTGCGAGGGTTTGGAGATGGTTAGGGTGCGAGGGTTAGGAGAGGGTTTGAGTGCGAGGGTTAGGAGATGGTTAGGGTGCGAGGGTTTGGAGATGGTTAGGGTGCGAGGGTTAGGAGATGGTTATGGTACGAGGGTTAGGAGATGGTTAGGGTGCGAGGGTTAGGAGATGGTTAGGGTGTGAGGGTTAGGAGATGGTTAGGGTGCGAGGGTTAGGAGAGGGTTAGGGTGCGAGGGTTAGGAGATGGTTAGGTTGCGGGGGTTTGGAGATGGTTAGGGTGCGAGGGTTAGGAGATGGTTAGGGTGCGAGGGTGAGGAGATGGTTAGGGTGCGAAGGTTAGGAGAGGGTTAGGGTGCGAGGGTAAGGAGATGGTTAGGGTGCGAGGGTTAGGAGATGGTTATGGTACGAGGGTTAGGAGATGGTTAGGGTGCGAGTGTTAGGAGAGGGTTAGGGTGCGAGGGTTAGGAGATGGTTAGGTTGCGGGGGTTTGGAGATGGTTAGGGTGCGAGGGTTAGGAGATGGTTATGGTACGAGGGTTAGGAGATGGTTAGGGTGCGAGTGTTAGGAGAGGGTTAGGGTGCGAGGGTTAGGAGATGGTTAGGTTGCGGGGGTTTGGAGATGGTTAGGGTGCGAGGGTTAGGAGATGGTTAGGGTGCGAGGGTGAGGAGATGGTTAGGGTGCGAAGGTTAGGAGAGGGTTAGGGTGCGAGGTTTAAGAGATGGTTAGGATGCGAGGGTTAGGAGATGGTTAGGGTGCGAGGGTTAGGAGATGGTTAGGGTGCGAGGGTTAGGAGATGGTTAGGGTGCGAGGGTTAGGAGATGGTTATGGTGCGAGGGTTAGGAGATAGTTATGGTGCGAGTGTTACGAGATGGTTAGAGTACGAGGGTTAGGAGAGGGTTTGAGTGCGAGGGTTAGGAGATGGTTATGGTACGAGGGTTAGGAGATGGTTAGGGTGCGGGGGTTAGGAGATGGTTATGGTGCGAGGGTTAGGAGAGGGTTATGGTGCGAGGGTTAGGAGATAGTTATGGTGCGAGGGTTACGAGATGGTTAGAGTACGAGGGTTAGGAGAGGGTTTGAGTGCGAGGGTTAGGAGATGGTTATGGTGCGTGGGTTAGGAGATGGTTATGGTGCGAGGGTTAGGTGATGGTTAGGGTGAGAGGGTTAGGGTGAGAGGGTTAGGGTGCGAGGGTTAGGGTGAGAGGGTTAGGGTGCGAGGGTTAGGAGAGGGTTAGGGTGCGAGGGTTAGGGGATGGTTAGGGTGCGAGGGTTAGGAGAGGGTTTGAGTTCGTGGGTTAGGAGATGGTTATGGTGCGTGGGTTAGGAGATGGTTATGGTGCGAGGGTTAGGTGATGGTTAGGGTGAGAGGGTTAGGGTGAGAGGGTTACGGTGCGAGGGTTAGGAGAGGGTTAGGGTGCGAGGGTTAGGAGATGGTTAGGGTGCGAGGGTTAGGAGAGGGTTTGAGTTCGTGGGTTAGGAGATGGTTATGGTGCGTGGGTTAGGAGATGGTTATGGTGCGAGGGTTAGGTGATGGTTAGGGTGAGAGGGTTAGGGTGAGAGGGTTAGGGTGAGAGGGTTAGGGTGAGAGGGTTAGGGTGAGAGGGTTAGGGTGCGAGGGTTAGGAGAGGGTTAGGGTGCGAGGGTTAGGAGAGGGTTAGGGTGCGAGGGTTAGGAGAGGGTTAGGGTGCGGGGGCTAGGAGATGGTTAGGGTGAGAGCGTTAGGAGAGGGTTTGGGTGCAAGGGTTAGGAGATGGTTAGGGTGCGAGGGTTAGGGTGCGGGGGTTAGGAGATGGTTAGGGTGCGGGGGCTAGGGTGCGATGGTTAGGGTGCGAGGGTTAGGAGATGGTTAGGGTGCGAGGGTTATGAGATGGTTAGGGTGAGAGCGTTAGGAGAGGGTTTGGGTGCAAGGGTTAGGAGATGGTTAGGGTGCGAGGGTTAGGGTGCGAGGGTTAGGGTGCGAGGGTTAGGGTGCGAGGGTTAGGGTGCGAGGGTTAGGGTGCGAGGGTTAGGGTGCGAGGGTTAGGGTGCGAGGGTTAGGGTGCGAGGGTTAGGGTGCGAGGGTTAGGGTGCGAGGGTTAGGGTGCGAGGGTTAGGGTGCGAGGGTTAGGGTGCGAGGGTTAGGGTGCGAGGGTTAGGGTGCGAGGGTTCGGGTGCGAGGGTTAGGAGATGGTTAGAGTGCGAGGGTTAGGAGAGGGTTTGAGTGCGAGGGTTAGGAGATGGTTAGGGTGCGAGGGTTAGGAGAGGGTTTGAGTGCGAGGGTTAGGAGATGGTTAGGGTGCGAGGGTTTGGAGATGGTTAGGGTGCGAGGGTTAGGAGATGGTTATGGTACGAGGGTTAGGAGATGGTTAGGGTGCGAGGGTTAGGAGATGGTTAGGGTGCGAGGGTTAGGAGATGGTTAGGGTGCGAGGGTTAGGAGAGGGTTAGGGTGCGAGGGTTAGGAGAGGGTTAGGGTGCGAGGGTAAGGAGATGGTTAGGGTGCGAGGGTTAGGAGAGGGTTAGGGTGCGAGGGTTTGGAGATGGTTAGGGTGCGAGGGTTAGGAGATGGTTAGGGTGCGAGGGTTAGGAGATGGTTAGGGTACGAGGGTTAGGAGATGGTTAGGGTGCGAGTGTTAGGAGAGGGTTAGGGTGCGAGGGTTAGGAGATGGTTAGGTTGCGGGGGTTAGGAGATGGTTCGGGTGCGAGGGTTAGGAGATGGTTAGGGTGCGAGGGTTAGGAGATGGTTAGGGTGCGAGGGTTAGGGTGCGAGGTTTAAGAGATGGTTAGGATGCGAGGGTTAGGAGATGGTTAGGGTGCGAGGGTTAGGAGATGGTTAGGGTGCGGGGGTTAGGAGAGGGTCAGGGTGCGAGTGTTAGGAGAGGCTTAGGGTACGAGGATTAGGAGAGCGTTAAGGTGCGAGGGTTAGGGTGCGAGCGTAAGGAGAGGGTTAGGGTGCGAGGGGTAAGAGAGTGTTAAGAGAGGGTTCGGGTGCGAGAGTTAGGAGATGGTTAGGGTGCGAGGGTTAGGGAGCGAGGGTTAAGTGCAAGGGTTAGGGAGCGAGGGTTAGGGTGCGAGTGTTAGGGTGCGAGTGTTAGTGTGCGAGTGTTAGGGTGCAAGGGTTAGGAGATGGTTAGGGTGCGAGGGTTAGGGTGCGAGGGTTAGGAGATGGTTTGAGTGCGAGGGTTAGGAGATGGTTAGGGTGCGTGGGTTTGGAGATGGTTAGGGTGCGAGGGTTAGGAGATGGTTAGGGTGCGAGGGTTAGGAGATGGTTATGGTACAAGGGTTAGGAGATGGTTAGGGTGCGAGGGTTAGGAGATGGTTAGGGTGTGAGGGTTAGGGTGCGAGGGTTAGGAGAGGGTTAGGGTGCGAGGGTAAGGAGATGGTTAGGGTGCGAGGGTTAGGAGAGGGTTAGGGTGCGAGGGTTAGGAGATGGTTAGGGTTTGAGGGTTAGGGTGCGAGGGTTAGGAGATGGTTAGGGTGCGAGGGTAAGGAGATGGTTAGGGTGCGAGGGTTAGGAGAGGGTTAGGGTGCGAGGGTTCGGAGATGGTTAGGGTGCGAGGGTTAGGAGATGGTTAGGGTGCGAGGGTTACGGTGAGAGGGTTAGGGTGCGAGGGTTAGGAGATGGTTAGGTTGCGGGGGTTAGGAGATGGTTCGGGTGCGGGGGTTAGGAGAGGGTTAGGGTGCGGGGGTTAGGAGATGGTTATGGTGCGGGGGTTAGGAGAGGGTTATGGTGCGAGGGTTAGGAGATAGTTATGGTGCGAGGGTTAGGAGATGGTTAGAGTGCGAGGGTTAGGAGAGGGTTTGAGTGCGAGGGTTAGGAGATGGTTATGGTGCGTGGGTTAGGAGAGGGTTTGAGTGCGAGGGTTAGGAGATGGTTAGGGTGAGAGGGTTAGGGTGAGAGGGTTAGGGTGCGAGGGTTAGGGTGCGAGGGTTAGGGTGCGAGGGTTAGGGTGCGAGGGTTAGGGTGCGAGGGTTCGGGTGCGAGGGTTAGGAGCTGGTTTGAGTGCGAGGGTTAGGAGAGGGTTTGAGTGCGAGGGTTAGGAGATGGTTAGGGTGCGAGGGTTTGGAGATGGTTAGGGTGCGAGGGTTAGGAGATGGTTAGGGTGCGAGGGTTAGGAGATGGTTATGGTACGAGGGTTAGGAGATCGTTAGGATGCGAGTGTTAGGAGAGGGTTAGGGTGCGAGGGTTAGGAGATGGATAGGTTGCGGGGGTTAGGAGATGGTTAGGGTGCGAGGGTTAGGGTGCGAGGGTTAGGAGATGGTTAGAGTGCGAGGGTTAGGAGAGGGTTTGAGTGCGAGGGTTAGGAGATGGTTATGGTGCGTGGGTTAGGAGATGGTTATGGTGCGAGGGTTAGGTGATAGTTAGGGTGCGAGGGTTAGGTGATGGTTAGGGTGAGAGGGTTAGGAGATGGTTAGGGTGCGAGGGTTAGGGTGCGAGGGTTAGGGTGCGAGGGTTAGGGTGCGAGGGTTAGGGTGCGAGGGTTAGGGTGCGAGGGTTAGGGTGCGAGGGTTAGGGTGCGAGGGTTAGGGTGCGAGGGTTCGGGTGCGAGGGTTAGGGTGCGAGGGTTAGGGTGCGAGGGTTCGGGTGCGAGGGTTAGGAGATGGTTAGAGTGCGAGGGTTAGGAGAGGGTTTGAGTGCGAGGGTTAGGAGATGGTTAGGGTGAGAGGGTTAGGGTGAGAGGGTTACGGTGCGAGGGTTAGGAGAGGGTTAGGGTGCGAGGGTTAGGAGATGGTTAGGGTGCGAGGGTTAGGAGAGGGTTTGAGTTCGTGGGTTAGGAGATGGTTATGGTGCGTGGGTTAGGAGATGGTTATGGTGCGAGGGTTAGGTGATGGTTAGGGTGAGAGGGTTAGGGTGAGAGGGTTAGGGTGAGAGGGTTAGTGTGAGAGGGTTAGTGTGAGAGGGTTAGGGTGCGAGGGTTAGGAGAGGGTTAGGGTGCGAGGGTTAGGAGAGGGTTAGGGTGCGAGGGTTAGGAGATGGTTAGGGTGCGAGGGTTAGGAGAGGGTTAGGGTGCGGGGGCTAGGAGATGGTTAGGGTGAGAGCGTTAGGAGAGGGTTTGGGTGCAAGGGTTAGGAGATGGTTAGGGTGCGAGGGTTAGGGTGCGGGGGTTAGGAGATGGTTAGGGTGCGGGGGCTAGGGTGCGATGGTTAGGGTGCGAGGGTTAGGAGATGGTTAGGGTGCGAGGGTTATGAGATGGTTAGGGTGAGAGCGTTAGGAGAGGGTTTGGGTGCAAGGGTTAGGAGATGGTTAGGGTGCGAGGGTTAGGGTGCGATGGTTAGGGTGCGAGGGTTAGGAGATGGTTAGGGTGCGAGGGTTAGGAGATGGTTAGGATGCGAGTGTTAGGAGAGGGTTAGGGTGCGAGGGTTAGGAGATGGATAGGATGCGGGGGTTAGGAGATGGTTAGGGTGCGAGGGTTAGGAGATGGTTAGGGTGCGAGGGTTAGGAGATGGTTAGGGCCCGAGAGTTTGGAGATGGTTAGGGTGCGAGGGTTAGGAGATGGTTAGAGTGCGAGGGTTAGGAGAGGGTTTGAGTGCGAGGGTTAGGAGATGGTTAGGGTGCGAGGGTTTGGAGATGGTTATGGCGCGAGTGTTAGGAGATGGTTAGGGTGCGAGGGTTAGGAGATGGTTAGGGTGCGAGTGTTTGGAGATGGTTAGGGTGCGAGGGTTAGGAGATGGTTAGGGTGCGAGGGTTAGGAGATGGTTATGGTGCGAGGGTTAGGAGATGGTTAGGGTGCGAGGGTTAGGAGATGGTTAGGGTGCGAGGGTTAGGAGCGGGTTAAGGTGAGAGGGTTAGGAGATGGTTAGTGTGCGAGGGTTAGGAGATGGTTAGGGTGCGAGGGTTAGGAGAGTGTTTGGGTGCGAGGGTTAGGAAAGGGTTTGGGTGCGAGGGTTAGGAGATGGTTAGGGTGCGAGGGTTAGGGTGCGAAGGTTAGGAGATGGTAAGGGTGCGGGGGTTTGGAGATGGTTAGGGTGCGAGGGTTAGGAGATGGTTAGGGTGCGAGGGTTAGGAGATGGTTAGGAAGCGAGAGTTAGGGTGCGAGGGTTAGGAGCTGGTTACGGTGCGAGGGTTAGGAGATGGTTAGGATGCGGGGGTTAGGAGATGGTTAGGGTGCGGGGGTTAGGAGATGGTTAGGGTGCGAGGGTTAGGGTGCGAGGGTTAGGACATGGTTAGAGTGCGAGGGTTTGGAGATGGTTAGGGTCCGAGGGTTACAAGATGGTTAGGGTGCGAGGGTTAGGAGATGGTTAGGGTGCGAGGGTTAGGAGATGGTTAGGGTGCGAGGGTTAGGAGATGGTTAGGGTGCGAAGGTTAGGAGAGGGTTAGGGTGCGAGGTTTAAGAGATGGTTAGGATGCGAGGGTTAGGAGATGGTTAGGGTGCGGGGGTTAGGAGATGGTTAGGGTGCGGGGGTTAGGAGAGGGTTATGGTGCGGGGGTTAGGAGAGGGTTATGGTGCGAGGGTTAGGAGATAGTTATGGTGCGAGGGTTACGAGATGGTTAGAGTACGAGGGTTAGGAGAGGGTTTGAGTTCGAGGGTTAGGAGATGGTTATGGTGCGTGGGTTAGGAGATGGTTATGGTGCGAGGGTTAGGTGATGGTTAGGGTGCGAGGGTTAGGAGAGGGTTTGAGTTCGTGGGTTAGGAGATGGTTATGGTGCGTGGGTTAGGAGATGGTTATGGTGCGAGGGTTAGGTGATGGTTAGGGTGAGAGGGTTAGGGTGAGAGGGTTAGGGTGAGAGGGTTAGGGTGCGAGGGTTAGGAGAGGGTTAGGGTGCGAGGGGTAGGAGATGGTTAGGGTGCGAGGGTTAGGAGATGGTTAGGGTGCGAGGGTTAGGAGATGGTTAGGATGCGAGTGTTAGGAGAGGGTTAGGGTGCGAGGGTTAGGAGATGGATAGGATGCGGGGGTTAGGAGATGGTTAGGGTGCGAGGGTTAGGAGATGGTTAGGGTGCGAGGGTTAGGAGATGGTTAGGGCGCGAGGGTTAGGAGATGGTTAGGGTGCGAGGGTTAGGAGATGGTTAGAGTGCGAGGGTTAGGAGAGGGTTTGAGTGCGAGGTTTAGGAGATGGTTAGGGTGCGAGGGTTTGGAGATGGTTATGGCGCGAGGGTTAGGAGATGGTTAGGGTGCGAGGGTTAGGAGATGGTTAGGGTGCGAGTGTTTGGAGATGGTTAGGGTGCGAGGGTTAGGAGATGGTTAGGGTGCGAGGGTTAGGAGAGGGTTAGGGTGCGAGGGTTAGGAGATGGTTATGGTGCGAGGGTTAGGAGATGGTTAGGGTACGAGGGTTAGGAGATGGTTAGGGTGCGAGGGTTAGGAGAGTGTTTCGGTGCGAGGGTTAGGAAAGGGTTTGGGTGCGAGGGTTAGGAGATGGTTAGGGTGCGAGGGTTAGGGTGCGAAGGTTAGGAGATGGTTAGGGTGCGGGGGTTTGGAGATGGTTAGGGTGCGAGGGTTAGGAGATGGTTAGGGTGCGAGGGTTAGGAGATGGTTAGGAAGCGAGAGTTAGGGTGCGAGGGTTAGGAGCTGGTTACGGTGCGAGGGTTAGGAGATGGTTAGGATGCGGGGGTTAGGAGATGGTTAGGGTGCGAGGGTTAGGGTGCGAGGGTTAGGACATGGTTAGAGTGCGAGGGTTTGGAGATGGTTAGGGTCCGAGGGTTACAAGATGGTTAGGGTGCGAGGGTTAGGAGATGGTTAGGGTGCGAGGGTTAGGAGATGGTTAGGGTGCGAGGGTTAGGAGAGGGTTTGAGTGCCAGGGTTAGGAGATGGTTAGGGTGCGAGGGTTAGGGTGCGAGGGTTTGGAGATGGTTAGGGTGCGAGGGTTAGGAGATGGTTAGGGTGCGAGGGTTAGGAGATGGTTAGGGTGCGAAGGTTAGGAGAGGGTTAGGGTGCGAGGTTTAAGAGATGGTTAGGATGCGAGGGTTAGGAGATGGTTAGGGTGCGAGGGTTAGGAGATGGTTAGGGTGCGGGGGTTAGGAGATGGTTAGGGTGCGGGGGTTAGGAGATGGTTATGGTGCGGGGGTTAGGAGAGGGTTATGGTGCGAGGGTTAGGAGATAGTTATGGTGCGAGGGTTACGAGATGGTTAGAGTACGAGGGTTAGGAAAGGGTTTGAGTGCGAGGGTTAGGAGATGGTTATGGTGCGTGGGTTAGGAGATGGTTATGGTGCGAGGGTTAGGTGATGGTTAGGGTGAGAGGGTTAGGGTGAGAGGGTTAGGGTGCGAGGGTTAGGAGAGGGTTAGGGTGCGAGGGTTAGGAGATGGTTAGGGTGCGAGGGTTAGGAGAGGGTTTGAGTTCGTGGGTTAGGAGATGGTTATGGTGCGTGGGTTATGAGATGGTTATGGTGCGAGGGTTAGGTGATGGTTAGGGTGAGAGGGTTAGGGTGAGAGGGTTAGGGTGCGAGGGTTAGGAGAGGGTTAGGGTGCGAGGGTTAGGAGATGGTTAGGGTGCGAGGGTTAGGAGAGGGTTAGGGTGCGGGGGCTAGGAGATGGTTAGGGTGAGAGCATTAGGAGAGGGTTTGGGTGCAAGGGTTAGGAGATGGTTAGGGTGCGAGGGTTAGGGTGCGGGGGTTAGGAGATGGTTAGGGTGCGGGGGCCAGGGTGCGATGGTTAGGGTGCGAGGGTTAGGAGATGGTTAGGGTGAGAGCGTTAGGCAGGGTTTGGGTGCAAGGGTTAGGAGATGGTTAGGGTGCGAGGGTTAGGGTGCGATGGTTAGGGTGCGAGGGTTAGGAGATGGTTAGGGTGCGAGGGTTAGGAGATGGTTAGGATGCGAGTGTTAGGAGAGGGTTAGGGTGCGAGGGTTAGGAGATGGATAGGATGCGGGGGTTAGGAGATGGTTAGGGTGCGAGGGTTAGGAGATGGTTAGGGTGCGAGGGTTAGGAGATGGTTAGGGCGCGAGGGTTAGGAGATGGTTAGGGTGCGAGGGTTAGGAGATGGTTAGAGTGCGAGGGTTAGGAGAGGGTTTGAGTGCGAGGGTTAGGAGATGGTTAGGGTGCGAGGGTTTGGAGATGGTTATGGCGCGAGGGTTAGGAGATGGTTAGGGTGCGAGGGTTAGGAGATGGTTAGGGTGCGAGTGTTTGGAGATGGTTAGGGTGCGAGGGTTAGGAGATGGTTAGGGTGCGAGGGTGCGAGGGTTAGGAGATGGTTATGGTGCGAGGGTTAGGAGATGGTTAGGGTGCGAGGGTTAGGAGATGGTTAGGGTGCGAGGGTTAGGAGCGGGTTAAGGTGAGAGGGTTAGGAGATGGTTAGTGTGCGAGGGTTAGGAGAGGGTTAGGGTGCGAGGGTTAGGAGATGGTTAGGGTGCGAGGGTTAGGAGAGTGTTTGGGTGCGAGGGTTAGGAAAGGGTTTGGGTGCGAGGGTTAGGAGATGGTTAGGGTGCGAGGGTTAGGGTGCGAAGGTTAGGAGATGGTTAGGGTGCGAGGGTTAGGAGATGGTTAGGAAGCGAGAGTTAGGGTGCGAGGGTTAGGAGCTGGTTACGGTGCGAGGGTTAGGAGATGGTTAGGATGCGGGGGTTCGGAGATGGTTAGGGTGCGAGGGTTAGGGTGCGAGGGTTAGGACATGGTTAGAGTGCGAGGGTTTGGAGATGGTTAGGGTCCGAGGGTTACAAGATGGTTAGGGTGCGAGGGTTAGGAGATGGTTAGGGTGCGAGGGTTAGGAGATGGTTAGGGTGCGAGGGTTAGGAGAGGGTTTGAGTGCCAGGGTTAGGAGATGGTTAGGGTGCGAGGGTTAGGGTGCGAGGGTTTGGAGATGGTTAGGGTGCGAGGGTTAGGAGATGGTTAGGGTGCGAGGGTTAGGAGATGGTTAGGGTGCGGGGGTTAGGAGAGGGTTAGGGTGCGAGGGTTAGGAGATGGTTAGGGTGCGAGGGTTAGGAGAGGGTTAGGGTGCGAGGGTTAGGAGATGGTTAGTGTGCGAGGGTTAGGAGATGGTTAGTGTGCGAGGGTTAGGAGATGGTTAGGGTGCGAGGGTTAGGAGATGGTTAGGGTGCGAGAGTTAGGAGATGGTTAGGGTTCGAGGGTTAGGAGATGGTTAGGGTGAGAGCGTTAGGCAGGGTTTGGGTGCAAGGGTTAGGAGATGGTTAGGGTGCGAGGGTTAGGGTGCGATGGTTAGGGTGCGAGGGTTAGGAGATGGTTAGGGTGCGAGGGTTAGGAGATGGTTAGGATGCGAGTGTTAGGAGAGGGTTAGGGTGCGAGGGTTAGGAGATGGATAGGATGCGGGGGTTAGGAGATGGTTAGGGTGCGAGGGTTAGGAGATGGTTAGGGTGCGAGGGTTAGGAGATGGTTAGGGCGCGAGGGTTAGGAGATGGTTAGGGTGCGAGGGTTAGGAGATGGTTAGAGTGCGAGGGTTAGGAGAGGGTTTGAGTGCGAGGGTTAGGAGATGGTTAGGGTGCGAGGGTTTGGAGATGGTTATGGCGCGAGGGTTAGGAGATGGTTAGGGTGCGAGGGTTAGGAGATGGTTAGGGTGCGAGTGTTTGGAGATGGTTAGGGTGCGAGGGTTAGGAGATGGTTAGGGTGCGAGGGTGCGAGGGTTAGGAGATGGTTATGGTGCGAGGGTTAGGAGATGGTTAGGGTGCGAGGGTTAGGAGATGGTTAGGGTGCGAGGGTTAGGAGCGGGTTAAGGTGAGAGGGTTAGGAGATGGTTAGTGTGCGAGGGTTAGGAGAGGGTTAGGGTGCGAGGGTTAGGAGATGGTTAGGGTGCGAGGGTTAGGAGAGTGTTTGGGTGCGAGGGTTAGGAAAGGGTTTGGGTGCGAGGGTTAGGAAAGGGTTTGGGTGCGAGGGTTAGGAGATGGTTAGGGTGCGAAGGTTAGGAGATGGTTAGGGTGCGAGGGTTAGGAGATGGTTAGGAAGCGAGAGTTAGGGTGCGAGGGTTAGGAGCTGGTTACGGTGCGAGGGTTAGGAGATGGTTAGGATGCGGGGGTTCGGAGATGGTTAGGGTGCGAGGGTTAGGGTGCGAGGGTTAGGACATGGTTAGAGTGCGAGGGTTTGGAGATGGTTAGGGTCCGAGGGTTACAAGATGGTTAGGGTGCGAGGGTTAGGAGATGGTTAGGGTGCGAGGGTTAGGAGATGGTTAGGGTGCGAGGGTTAGGAGAGGGTTTGAGTGCCAGGGTTAGGAGATGGTTAGGGTGCGAGGGTTAGGGTGCGAGGGTTTGGAGATGGTTAGGGTGCGAGGGTTAGGAGATGGTTAGGGTGCGAGGGTTAGGAGATGGTTAGGGTGCGGGGGTTAGGAGAGGGTTAGGGTGCGAGGGTTAGGAGATGGTTAGGGTGCGAGGGTTAGGAGAGGGTTAGGGTGCGAGGGTTAGGAGATGGTTAGTGTGCGAGGGTTAGGAGATGGTTAGTGTGCGAGGGTTAGGAGATGGTTAGGGTGCGAGGGTTAGGAGATGGTTAGGGTGCGAGAGTTAGGAGATGGTTAGGGTTCGAGGGTTAGGAGATGGTTAGGGTTCGAGGGTTAGGAGATGGTTAGGGTTCGAGGGTTCGGAGATGGTTAGGGTGCGAGGGTTCGGAGATGGTTAGGGTGCGAGGGTTAGGAGATGGTTAGGGTGCGAGGGTTAGGAGAGGGTTTGAGTGCGGGGGTTAGGAGATGGTTAGGATGCGGGGGTTAGGAGATGGTTAGGGTGCGAGGGTTATGGTGCGAGGGTTAGGAGATGGTTAGAGTGCGAGGGTTAGGAGATGGTTAGGGTGCGAGGGTTAGGAGATGGTTAGGGTGTGAGGGTTAGGAGCGGGTTAGGGTGAGAGGGTTAGGAGATGGTTAGGGTGCGAGGGTTAGGGTGCGAGGGTTAGGAGAGGGTTAGGGTGCGAGGGTTAGGAGATGGTTAGGGTGCGAGGGTTAGGAGATGGTTAGGGTGCGAGGGTTAGGGTGCGAGGGTTAGGATATGGTTAGGGTGCGAGGGTTAGGAGAGGGTTAGGGTGCGAGGGTTTTGAGATGGTTAGGGTGCGGGGGTTAGGAAATGGTTATGGTGCGAGGGTTAGGAGATGGTTAGGGTGCAAGGGTTAGGAGATGGTTAGGGTGCGAGGGTTAGGGTGCGAAGGTTAGGAGATGGTTAGGGTGCGGGGGTTTGGAGATGGTTAGGGTGCGAGGGTTAGGAGATGGTTAGGGTGCGAGGGTTAGGAGATGGTTAGGAAGCGAGAGTTAGGGTGCGAGGGTTAGGAGCTGGTTACGGTGCGAGGGTTAGGAGATGGTTAGGATGCGGGGGTTCGGAGATGGTTAGGGTGCGAGGGTTAGGGTGCGAGGGTTAGGACATGGTTAGAGTGCGAGGGTTTGGAGATGGTTAGGGTCCGAGGGTTACAAGATGGTTAGGGTGCGAGGGTTAGGAGATGGTTAGGGTGCGAGGGTTAGGAGATGGTTAGGGTGCGAGGGTTAGGAGAGGGTTTGAGTGCCAGGGTTAGGAGATGGTTAGGGTGCGAGGGTTAGGGTGCGAGGGTTTGGAGATGGTAAGGGTGCGAGGGTTAGGAGATGGTTAGGGTGCGAGGGTTAGGAGATGGTTAGGGTGCGGGGGTTAGGAGAGGGTTAGGGTGCGAGGGTTAGGAGATGGTTAGGGTGCGAGGGTTAGGAGAGGGTTAGGGTGCGAGGGTTAGGAGATGGTTAGTGTGCGAGGGTTAGGAGATGGTTAGTGTGCGAGGGTTAGGAGATGGTTAGGGTGCGAGGGTTAGGAGATGGTTAGGGTGCGAGAGTTAGGAGATGGTTAGGGTTCGAGGGTTAGGAGATGGTTAGGGTTCGAGGGTTAGGAGATGGTTAGGGTTCGAGGGTTCGGAGATGGTTAGGGTGCGAGGGTTCGGAGATGGTTAGGGTGCGAGGGTTAGGTGATGGTTAGGGTGCGAGGGTTAGGAGAGGGTTTGAGTGCGGGGGTTAGGAGATGGTTAGGATGCGGGGGTTAGGAGATGGTTAGGGTGCGAGGGTTAGGAGATGGTTGGAGTGCGAGGGTTAGGAGATGGTTAGGGTGCGAGGGTTAGGAGATGGTTAGGGTGTGAGGGTTAGGAGCGGGTTAGGGTGAGAGGGTTAGGAGATGGTTAGGGTGCGAGGGTTAGGGTGCGAGGGTTAGGAGAGGGTTAGGGTGCGAGGGTTAGGAGATGGTTAGGGTGCGAGGGTTAGGAGATGGTTAGGGTGCGAGGGTTAGGGTGCGAGGGTTAGGATATGGTTAGGGTGCGAGGGTTAGGAGAGGGTTAGGGTGCGAGGGTTTTGAGATGGTTAGGGTGCGGGGGTTAGGAAATGGTTATGGTGCGAGGGTTAGGAGATGGTTAGGGTGCAAGGGTTAGGAGATGGTTAGGGTGCGAGGGTTAGGATATGGTTAGGGTGCGAGGGTTAGGAGAGGGTTAGGGTGCGAGGGTTTTGAGATGGTTAGGGTGCGGGGGTTAGGAAATGGTTATGGTGCGAGGGTTAGGAGATGGTTAGGGTGCGAGGGTTAGGAGAGGGTTTGGGTGCGAGGGTTAGGAGAGGGTTAGGTTGCGAGGTTTAGGAGATGGTTAGGATGCGAGGGTTAGGAGATGGTTAGGGTGCGAGGGTTAGGAGATGGTTAGGGTGCGGGGGTTAGGAGATGGTTATGGTGCGGGGGTTGGGAGAGGGTTATGGTGCGAGCGTTAGGAGATAGTTATGGTGCGAGGGTTAGGAGATGGTTAGAGTGCGAGGGTTAGGAGTGGGTTTGAGTGCGAGGGTTAGGAGATGGTTATGGTGCGTGGGTTAGGAGATGGTTATGGTGCGAGGGTTAGGTGATGGTTAGGGTGCGAGGATTAGGTGATGGTTAGGGTGAGAGGGTTAGGGTGAGAGGGTTAGGGTGCGAGGGTTAGGAGAGGGTTAGGGTGCGAGGGTTAGGAGATGGTTAGGGTGCGAGGGTTAGGAGAGGGTTAGGGTGCGGAGGTTAGGAGATGGTTAGGGTGAGAGCCTTAGGAGAGGGTTTGGGTGCAAGGGTTAGGAGATGGTTAGGGTGCGAGGGTTAGGGTGCGGGGGTTAGGAGATGGTTAGGGTGAGAGCGTTAGGAGAGGGTTTGGGTGCAAGGGTTAGGAGATGGTTAGGGTGCGAGGGTTAGGGTGCGAGGGTTAGGGGATGGTTAGGGTGCGAGGGTTAGGAGATGGTTAGGGTGCGAGGGTTAGGAGATGGTTAGGATGCGAGTGTTAGGAGAGGGTTAGGTTGCGAGGGTTAGGAGATGGTTAGGGTGCGAGGGTTAGGAGATGGATAGGATGCGGGGGTTAGGAGATGATTAGGGTGCGAGGGTTAGGAAAGGGTTTGGGTGCGAGGGTTAGGAAAGGGTTTGGGTGCGAGGGTTAGGAGATGGTTAGGGTGCGAGGGTTAGGGTGCGAAGGTTAGGAGATGGTTAGGGTGCGGGGGTTTGGAGATGGTTAGGGTGCGAGGGTTAGGAGATGGTTAGGGTGCGAGGGTTAGGAGATGGTTAGGAAGCGAGGGTTAGGGTGCGAGGGTTAGGAGCTGTTTAGGGTGCGAGGGTTAGGAGATGGTTAGGATGCGGGGGGTTAGGAGATGGTTAGGGTGCGAGGGTTAGGAGATGGTTAGGGTCCGAGGGTTAGGAGATGGTTAGGGTGCGAGGGTTAGGAGAAGGTTTGAGTGCGAGGGTTAGGAGAGGGTTAGGGTGCGAGGGTTAGGAGATGGTTAGGGCGCGAGGGTTAGGAGATGGTTAGGGCGCGAGGGTTAGGAGATGGTTAGGTCGCGAGGTTTAGGAGATGGTTAGGGTGCGAGGGTTAGGAGATGGTTAGGGTGCGAGGGTTAGGAGATGGTTAGGGTGCGAGGATTAGGAGAGGGTTAGGGTGCGAGGGTTAGGAGATGGTTAGGGTGCGAGGATTAGGAGAGGGTTAGTGTGCGAGGGTTAGGAGATGGTTAGGGTGCGAGGGTTAGGAGAGGGTTAGGGTGCGAGGGTTAGGAGATAGTTACGGTGCGACGGTTAGGAGATGGTTAGGGGGCGAGGGTTAGGAGATGGTTAGGGTGCGAGGGTTAGGAGATGGTTAGAGAGCGAGGGTTAGGAGAGGGTTTGGGTGCGAGGGTTAGGAGATGGTTAGGGTGAGAGGGTTAGGGTGCGAAGGTTAGGAGATAGGGTGCGAGGGTTAGGAGATTGTTCGGGTGCGAGGGTTTGGAGATGGTTAGGGTGCGAGGGTTAGGAGAGGGTTTGAGTGCGAGGGTTAGAGGGTTAGGGCGCGAGGGTTAGGAGATGGTTAGGGCGCGAGTGTTAGGAGATGGTTAGGGCGCGAGGGTTAGGAGATGGTTAGGGCGCGAGGGTTATGAGATGGTTAGGGTGCGAGGGTTAGGAGAGGGTTAGGGTGCGAGTGTTAGGAGATGGTTAGGGTGCGAGGGTTAGGAGAGGGTTACGGTGCGAGGGTTATGAGATGGTTAGGGTGAGATGGTTAGGGTGCGAGGGTTAGGAGATGGTTAGGGTGCGAGGGTTAGGAGATGGTTGGGGTGCGAGGGTTAGGAGATGCTTAGGGTGCGAGGGTTAGGAGATGGTTAGAGCGCGAGGGTTAGGAGATGGTTAGGGCACAAGGGTTAGGAGACGGTTAGGGCGCGAGAGTTAGGAGAGGGTTAGGGTGCGAACGTTAGGAGAGGGTTGGGGTGCGAGGGTTAGGAGATGGTTTTAGTGTGAGGGTTAGGAGATGGTTAGGGTGCGAGGGTTAGGAGATGGTTAGGGTGCGAGGGTGAGGAGATGGTTAGGGTGCGAGGGATAGGGTGCGAGGGTTAGGAGATGGTTAGGGTGCGAGGGTAAGGAGATGGTTAGGGTGCGAGGGTTAGGAGATGGTTAGGGTGCGAGGGTTAGGAGATGGTTATGGTGCGAGGGTTAGGAGATGGTTAGGGTGTGAGGGTTAGGAGATGGTTAGGGTGCGAGGGTTAGGAGATGGTTAGGGCGCGAGGGTTAGGAGATGGTTAGGGCGCGAGGGTTAGGAGATGGTTAGGTCGCGAGGTTTAGGAGATGGTTAGGGTGCGAGGGTTAGGAGATGGTTAGGGTGCGAGGGTTAGGAGATGGTTAGGGTGCGAGGATTAGGAGAGGGTTAGGGTGCGAGGGTTAGGAGATGGTTAGGGTGCGAGGATTAGGAGAGGGTTAGTGTGCGAGGGTTAGGAGATAGTTACGGTGCGACGGTTAGGAGATGGTTAGGGGGCGAGGGTTAGGAGATGGTTAGGGTGCGAGGGTTAGGAGATGGTTAGAGAGCGAGGGTTAGGAGAGGGTTAGGGTGCGAGGGTTAGGAGATGGTTAGGGTGAGAGGGTTAGGGTGCGAAGGTTAGGAGATAGTTAGGGTGCGAGGGTTAGGAGATTGTTCGGGTGCGAGGGTTTGGAGATGGTTAGGGTGCGAGGGTTAGGAGAGGGTTTGAGTGCGAGGGTTAGAGGGTTAGGGCGCGAGGGTTAGGAGATGGTTAGGGCGCGAGGGTTAGGAGATGGTTAGGGCGCGAGGGTTATGAGATGGTTAGGGTGCGAGGGTTAGGAGAGGGTTAGGGTGCGAGTGTTAGGAGATGGTTAGGGTGCGAGGGTTAGGAGAGGGTTACGGTGCGAGGGTTATGAGATGGTTAGGGTGAGATGGTTAGGGTGCGAGGGTTAGGAGATGGTTAGGGTGCGAGGGTTAGGAGATGGTTGAGGTGCGAGGGTTAGGAGATGGTTGAGGTGCGAGGGTTAGGAGATGCTTAGGGTGCGAGGGTTAGGAGATAGTTAGAGCGCGAGGGTTAGGAGATGGTTAGGGCACAAGGGTTAGGAGATGGTTAGGGCGCGAGAGTTAGGAGAGGGTTAGGGTGCGAACGTTAGGAGAGGGTTGGGGTGCGAGGGTTAGGAGATGGTTTTAGTGTGAGGGTTAGGAGATGGTTAGGGTGCGAGGGTTAGGAGATGGTTAGGGTGCGAGGGTGAGGAGATGGTTAGGGTGCGAGGGATAGGGTGCGAGGGTTAGGAGATGGTTAGGGTGCGAGGGTAAGGAGATGGTTAGGGTGCGAGGGTTAGGAGATGGTTAGGGTGCGAGGGTTAGGAGATGGTTATGGTGCGAGGGTTAGGAGATGGTTAGGGTGTGAGGGTTAGGAGATGGTTAGGGTGCGAGGGTTAGGGTGCGAGGGTTAGGAGATGGTTAGGATGCGAGGGTTAGGAGATGGTTAGGGTGCGAGGGTTAGGAGAGGGTTTGGGTGCAAGGGTTAGGAGATGGTTAGGGTGCGAGGGTTAGGGTGCGGGGGTTAGGAGATGGTTAGGGTGAGAGCGTTAGGAGAGGGTTTGGGTGCAAGGGTTAGGAGATGGTTAGGGTGCGAGGGTTAGGGTGCGAGGGTTAGGGGATGGTTAGGGTGCGAGGGTTAGGAGATGGTTAGGGTGCGAGGGTTAGGAGATGGTTAGGATGCGAGTGTTAGTAGAGGGTTAGGGTGCGAGGGTTAGGAGATGGTTAGGGTGCGAGGGTTAGGAGATGGATAGGATGCGGGGGTTAGGAGATGGTTAGGGTCCGAGGGTTAGGGTGCGAGGGTTAGGAGAGGGTTAGGGTGCGAGGGGTAGGAGATGGTTAGGGTGCGAGGGTTAGGAAAGGGTTTGGGTGCGAGGGTTAGGAAAGGGTTTGGGTGCGAGGGTTAGGAGATGGTTAGGGTGCGAGGCTTAGGGTGCGAAGGTTAGGAGATGGTTAGGGTGCGGGGGTTTGGAGATGGTTAGGGTGCGAGGGTTAGGAGATGGTTAGGGTGCGAGGGTTAGGAGATGGTTAGGAAGCGAGGGTTAGGGTGCGAGGGTTAGGAGCTGGTTAGGGTGCGAGGGTTAGGAGATGGTTAGGATGCGGGGGGTTAGGAGATGGTTAGGGTGCGAGGGTTAGGGTGCGAGGGTTAGGACATGGTTAGAGTGCGAGGGTTAGGAGATGGTTAGGGTCCGAGGGTTAGGAGATGGTTAGGGTGCGAGGGTTAGGAGAAGGTTTGAGTGCGAGGGTTAGGAGAGGGTTAGGGTGCGAGGGTTAGGAGATGGTTAGGGAACGAGGGTTAGGAGATGGTTAGGGCGCGAGGGTTAGGAGATGGTTAGGTCGCGAGGTTTAGGAGATGGTTAGGGTGCGAGGGTTAGGAGATGGTTTTAGTGTGAGGGTTAGGAGATGGTTAGGGTGCGAGGGTTAGGAGATGGTTAGGGTGCGAGGGTGAGGAGATGGTTAGGGTGCGAGGGATAGGGTGCGAGGGTTAGGAGATGGTTAGGGTGCGAGGGTAAGGAGATGGTTAGGGTGCGAGGGTTAGGAGATGGTTAGGGTGCGAGGGTTAGGAGATGGTTATGGTGCGAGGGTTAGGAGATGGTTAGGGTGTGAGGGTTAGGAGATGGTTAGGGTGCGAGGGTTAGGGTGCGAGGGTTAGGAGATGGTTTGGATGCGAGGGTTAGGAGATGGTTAGGGTGCGAGGGTTAGGAGAGGGTTTGGGTGCAAGGGTTAGGAGATGGTTAGGGTGCGAGGATTAGGGTGCGGGGGTTAGGAGATGGTTAGGGTGAGAGCGTTAGGAGAGGGTTTGGGTGCAAGGGTTAGGAGATGGTTCGGGTGCGAGGGTTAGGGTGCGAGGGTTAGGGGATGGTGAGGGTGCGAGGGTTAGGGGATGGTTAGGGTGCGAGGGTTAGGAGATTGTTAGGATGCGAGTGTTAGGAGAGGGTTAGGGTGCGAGGGTTAGGAGATGGTTATGGTGCGTGGGTTAGGAGATGGTTATGGTGCGAGGGTTAGGTGATGGTTAGGGTGAGAGGGTTAGGGTGAGAGGGTTAGGGTGCGAGGGTTAGGAGAGGGTTAGGGTGCGAGGGTTAGGAGATGGTTAGGGTGCGAGGGTTAGGAGAGGGTTTGAGTTCGTGGGTTAGGAGATGGTTATGGTGCGTGGGTTATGAGATGGTTATGGTGCGAGGGTTAGGTGATGGTTAGGGTGAGAGGGTTAGGGTGAGAGGGTTAGGGTGCGAGGGTTAGGAGAGGGTTAGGGTGCGAGGGTTAGGAGATGGTTAGGGTGCGAGGGTTAGGAGAGGGTTAGGGTGCGGGGGCTAGGAGATGGTTAGGGTGAGAGCATTAGGAGAGGGTTTGGGTGCAAGGGTTAGGAGATGGTTAGGGTGCGAGGGTTAGGGTGCGGGGGTTAGGAGATGGTTAGGGTGCGGGGGCCAGGGTGCGATGGTTAGGGTGCGAGGGTTAGGAGATGGTTAGGGTGAGAGCGTTAGGCAGGGTTTGGGTGCAAGGGTTAGGAGATGGTTAGGGTGCGAGGGTTAGGGTGCGATGGTTAGGGTGCGAGGGTTAGGAGATGGTTAGGGTGCGAGGGTTAGGAGATGGTTAGGATGCGAGTGTTAGGAGAGGGTTAGGGTGCGAGGGTTAGGAGATGGATAGGATGCGGGGGTTAGGAGATGGTTAGGGTGCGAGGGTTAGGAGATGGTTAGGGTGCGAGGGTTAGGAGATGGTTAGGGCGCGAGGGTTAGGAGATGGTTAGGGTGCGAGGGTTAGGAGATGGTTAGAGTGCGAGGGTTAGGAGAGGGTTTGAGTGCGAGGGTTAGGAGATGGTTAGGGTGCGAGGGTTTGGAGATGGTTATGGCGCGAGGGTTAGGAGATGGTTAGGGTGCGAGGGTTAGGAGATGGTTAGGGTGCGAGTGTTTGGAGATGGTTAGGGTGCGAGGGTTAGGAGATGGTTAGGGTGCGAGGGTGCGAGGGTTAGGAGATGGTTATGGTGCGAGGGTTAGGAGATGGTTAGGGTGCGAGGGTTAGGAGATGGTTAGGGTGCGAGGGTTAGGAGCGGGTTAAGGTGAGAGGGTTAGGAGATGGTTAGTGTGCGAGGGTTAGGAGAGGGTTAGGGTGCGAGGGTTAGGAGATGGTTAGGGTGCGAGGGTTAGGAGAGTGTTTGGGTGCGAGGGTTAGGAAAGGGTTTGGGTGCGAGGGTTAGGAAAGGGTTTGGGTGCGAGGGTTAGGAGATGGTTAGGGTGCGAAGGTTAGGAGATGGTTAGGGTGCGAGGGTTAGGAGATGGTTAGGAAGCGAGAGTTAGGGTGCGAGGGTTAGGAGCTGGTTACGGTGCGAGGGTTAGGAGATGGTTAGGATGCGGGGGTTCGGAGATGGTTAGGGTGCGAGGGTTAGGGTGCGAGGGTTAGGACATGGTTAGAGTGCGAGGGTTTGGAGATGGTTAGGGTCCGAGGGTTACAAGATGGTTAGGGTGCGAGGGTTAGGAGATGGTTAGGGTGCGAGGGTTAGGAGATGGTTAGGGTGCGAGGGTTAGGAGAGGGTTTGAGTGCCAGGGTTAGGAGATGGTTAGGGTGCGAGGGTTAGGGTGCGAGGGTTTGGAGATGGTTAGGGTGCGAGGGTTAGGAGATGGTTAGGGTGCGAGGGTTAGGAGATGGTTAGGGTGCGGGGGTTAGGAGAGGGTTAGGGTGCGAGGGTTAGGAGATGGTTAGGGTGCGAGGGTTAGGAGAGGGTTAGGGTGCGAGGGTTAGGAGATGGTTAGTGTGCGAGGGTTAGGAGATGGTTAGTGTGCGAGGGTTAGGAGATGGTTAGGGTGCGAGGGTTAGGAGATGGTTAGGGTGCGAGAGTTAGGAGATGGTTAGGGTTCGAGGGTTAGGAGATGGTTAGGGTTCGAGGGTTAGGAGATGGTTAGGGTTCGAGGGTTCGGAGATGGTTAGGGTGCGAGGGTTCGGAGATGGTTAGGGTGCGAGGGTTAGGAGATGGTTAGGGTGCGAGGGTTAGGAGAGGGTTTGAGTGCGGGGGTTAGGAGATGGTTAGGATGCGGGGGTTAGGAGATGGTTAGGGTGCGAGGGTTATGGTGCGAGGGTTAGGAGATGGTTAGAGTGCGAGGGTTAGGAGATGGTTAGGGTGCGAGGGTTAGGAGATGGTTAGGGTGTGAGGGTTAGGAGCGGGTTAGGGTGAGAGGGTTAGGAGATGGTTAGGGTGCGAGGGTTAGGGTGCGAGGGTTAGGAGAGGGTTAGGGTGCGAGGGTTAGGAGATGGTTAGGGTGCGAGGGTTAGGAGATGGTTAGGGTGCGAGGGTTAGGGTGCGAGGGTTAGGATATGGTTAGGGTGCGAGGGTTAGGAGAGGGTTAGGGTGCGAGGGTTTTGAGATGGTTAGGGTGCGGGGGTTAGGAAATGGTTATGGTGCGAGGGTTAGGAGATGGTTAGGGTGCAAGGGTTAGGAGATGGTTAGGGTGCGAGGGTTAGGGTGCGAAGGTTAGGAGATGGTTAGGGTGCGGGGGTTTGGAGATGGTTAGGGTGCGAGGGTTAGGAGATGGTTAGGGTGCGAGGGTTAGGAGATGGTTAGGAAGCGAGAGTTAGGGTGCGAGGGTTAGGAGCTGGTTACGGTGCGAGGGTTAGGAGATGGTTAGGATGCGGGGGTTCGGAGATGGTTAGGGTGCGAGGGTTAGGGTGCGAGGGTTAGGACATGGTTAGAGTGCGAGGGTTTGGAGATGGTTAGGGTCCGAGGGTTACAAGATGGTTAGGGTGCGAGGGTTAGGAGATGGTTAGGGTGCGAGGGTTAGGAGATGGTTAGGGTGCGAGGGTTAGGAGAGGGTTTGAGTGCCAGGGTTAGGAGATGGTTAGGGTGCGAGGGTTAGGGTGCGAGGGTTTGGAGATGGTAAGGGTGCGAGGGTTAGGAGATGGTTAGGGTGCGAGGGTTAGGAGATGGTTAGGGTGCGGGGGTTAGGAGAGGGTTAGGGTGCGAGGGTTAGGAGATGGTTAGGGTGCGAGGGTTAGGAGAGGGTTAGGGTGCGAGGGTTAGGAGATGGTTAGTGTGCGAGGGTTAGGAGATGGTTAGTGTGCGAGGGTTAGGAGATGGTTCGGGTGCGAGGGTTAGGAGATGGTTAGGGTGCGAGAGTTAGGAGATGGTTAGGGTTCGAGGGTTAGGAGATGGTTAGGGTTCGAGGGTTAGGAGATGGTTAGGGTTCGAGGGTTCGGAGATGGTTAGGGTGCGAGGGTTCGGAGATGGTTAGGGTGCGAGGGTTAGGTGATGGTTAGGGTGCGAGGGTTAGGAGAGGGTTTGAGTGCGGGGGTTAGGAGATGGTTAGGATGCGGGGGTTAGGAGATGGTTAGGGTGCGAGGGTTAGGAGATGGTTGGAGTGCGAGGGTTAGGAGATGGTTAGGGTGCGAGGGTTAGGAGATGGTTAGGGTGTGAGGGTTAGGAGCGGGTTAGGGTGAGAGGGTTAGGAGATGGTTAGGGTGCGAGGGTTAGGGTGCGAGGGTTAGGAGAGGGTTAGGGTGCGAGGGTTAGGAGATGGTTAGGGTGCGAGGGTTAGGAGATGGTTAGGGTGCGAGGGTTAGGGTGCGAGGGTTAGGATATGGTTAGGGTGCGAGGGTTAGGAGAGGGTTAGGGTGCGAGGGTTTTGAGATGGTTAGGGTGCGGGGGTTAGGAAATGGTTATGGTGCGAGGGTTAGGAGATGGTTAGGGTGCAAGGGTTAGGAGATGGTTAGGGTGCGAGGGTTAGGATATGGTTAGGGTGCGAGGGTTAGGAGAGGGTTAGGGTGCGAGGGTTTTGAGATGGTTAGGGTGCGGGGGTTAGGAAATGGTTATGGTGCGAGGGTTAGGAGATGGTTAGGGTGCGAGGGTTAGGAGAGGGTTTGGGTGCGAGGGTTAGGAGAGGGTTAGGTTGCGAGGTTTAGGAGATGGTTAGGATGCGAGGGTTAGGAGATGGTTAGGGTGCGAGGGTTAGGAGATGGTTAGGGTGCGGGGGTTAGGAGATGGTTATGGTGCGGGGGTTGGGAGAGGGTTATGGTGCGAGCGTTAGGAGATAGTTATGGTGCGAGGGTTAGGAGATGGTTAGAGTGCGAGGGTTAGGAGTGGGTTTGAGTGCGAGGGTTAGGAGATGGTTATGGTGCGTGGGTTAGGAGATGGTTATGGTGCGAGGGTTAGGTGATGGTTAGGGTGCGAGGATTAGGTGATGGTTAGGGTGAGAGGGTTAGGGTGAGAGGGTTAGGGTGCGAGGGTTAGGAGAGGGTTAGGGTGCGAGGGTTAGGAGATGGTTAGGGTGCGAGGGTTAGGAGAGGGTTAGGGTGCGGAGGTTAGGAGATGGTTAGGGTGAGAGCCTTAGGAGAGGGTTTGGGTGCAAGGGTTAGGAGATGGTTAGGGTGCGAGGGTTAGGGTGCGGGGGTTAGGAGATGGTTAGGGTGAGAGCGTTAGGAGAGGGTTTGGGTGCAAGGGTTAGGAGATGGTTAGGGTGCGAGGGTTAGGGTGCGAGGGTTAGGGGATGGTTAGGGTGCGAGGGTTAGGAGATGGTTAGGGTGCGAGGGTTAGGAGATGGTTAGGATGCGAGTGTTAGGAGAGGGTTAGGTTGCGAGGGTTAGGAGATGGTTAGGGTGCGAGGGTTAGGAGATGGATAGGATGCGGGGGTTAGGAGATGATTAGGGTGCGAGGGTTAGGAAAGGGTTTGGGTGCGAGGGTTAGGAAAGGGTTTGGGTGCGAGGGTTAGGAGATGGTTAGGGTGCGAGGGTTAGGGTGCGAAGGTTAGGAGATGGTTAGGGTGCGGGGGTTTGGAGATGGTTAGGGTGCGAGGGTTAGGAGATGGTTAGGGTGCGAGGGTTAGGAGATGGTTAGGAAGCGAGGGTTAGGGTGCGAGGGTTAGGAGCTGTTTAGGGTGCGAGGGTTAGGAGATGGTTAGGATGCGGGGGGTTAGGAGATGGTTAGGGTGCGAGGGTTAGGAGATGGTTAGGGTCCGAGGGTTAGGAGATGGTTAGGGTGCGAGGGTTAGGAGAAGGTTTGAGTGCGAGGGTTAGGAGAGGGTTAGGGTGCGAGGGTTAGGAGATGGTTAGGGCGCGAGGGTTAGGAGATGGTTAGGGCGCGAGGGTTAGGAGATGGTTAGGTCGCGAGGTTTAGGAGATGGTTAGGGTGCGAGGGTTAGGAGATGGTTAGGGTGCGAGGGTTAGGAGATGGTTAGGGTGCGAGGATTAGGAGAGGGTTAGGGTGCGAGGGTTAGGAGATGGTTAGGGTGCGAGGATTAGGAGAGGGTTAGTGTGCGAGGGTTAGGAGATGGTTAGGGTGCGAGGGTTAGGAGAGGGTTAGGGTGCGAGGGTTAGGAGATAGTTACGGTGCGACGGTTAGGAGATGGTTAGGGGGCGAGGGTTAGGAGATGGTTAGGGTGCGAGGGTTAGGAGATGGTTAGAGAGCGAGGGTTAGGAGAGGGTTTGGGTGCGAGGGTTAGGAGATGGTTAGGGTGAGAGGGTTAGGGTGCGAAGGTTAGGAGATAGGGTGCGAGGGTTAGGAGATTGTTCGGGTGCGAGGGTTTGGAGATGGTTAGGGTGCGAGGGTTAGGAGAGGGTTTGAGTGCGAGGGTTAGAGGGTTAGGGCGCGAGGGTTAGGAGATGGTTAGGGCGCGAGGGTTAGGAGATGGTTAGGGCGCGAGGGTTAGGAGATGGTTAGGGCGCGAGGGTTATGAGATGGTTAGGGTGCGAGGGTTAGGAGAGGGTTAGGGTGCGAGTGTTAGGAGATGGTTAGGGTGCGAGGGTTAGGAGAGGGTTACGGTGCGAGGGTTATGAGATGGTTAGGGTGAGATGGTTAGGGTGCGAGGGTTAGGAGATGGTTAGGGTGCGAGGGTTAGGAGATGGTTGGGGTGCGAGGGTTAGGAGATGCTTAGGGTGCGAGGGTTAGGAGATGGTTAGAGCGCGAGGGTTAGGAGATGGTTAGGGCACAAGGGTTAGGAGACGGTTAGGGCGCGAGAGTTAGGAGAGGGTTAGGGTGCGAACGTTAGGAGAGGGTTGGGGTGCGAGGGTTAGGAGATGGTTTTAGTGTGAGGGTTAGGAGATGGTTAGGGTGCGAGGGTTAGGAGATGGTTAGGGTGCGAGGGTGAGGAGATGGTTAGGGTGCGAGGGATAGGGTGCGAGGGTTAGGAGATGGTTAGGGTGCGAGGGTAAGGAGATGGTTAGGGTGCGAGGGTTAGGAGATGGTTAGGGTGCGAGGGTTAGGAGATGGTTATGGTGCGAGGGTTAGGAGATGGTTAGGGTGTGAGGGTTAGGAGATGGTTAGGGTGCGAGGGTTAGGAGATGGTTAGGGCGCGAGGGTTAGGAGATGGTTAGGGCGCGAGGGTTAGGAGATGGTTAGGTCGCGAGGTTTAGGAGATGGTTAGGGTGCGAGGGTTAGGAGATGGTTAGGGTGCGAGGGTTAGGAGATGGTTAGGGTGCGAGGATTAGGAGAGGGTTAGGGTGCGAGGGTTAGGAGATGGTTAGGGTGCGAGGATTAGGAGAGGGTTAGTGTGCGAGGGTTAGGAGATAGTTACGGTGCGACGGTTAGGAGATGGTTAGGGGGCGAGGGTTAGGAGATGGTTAGGGTGCGAGGGTTAGGAGATGGTTAGAGAGCGAGGGTTAGGAGAGGGTTAGGGTGCGAGGGTTAGGAGATGGTTAGGGTGAGAGGGTTAGGGTGCGAAGGTTAGGAGATAGTTAGGGTGCGAGGGTTAGGAGATTGTTCGGGTGCGAGGGTTTGGAGATGGTTAGGGTGCGAGGGTTAGGAGAGGGTTTGAGTGCGAGGGTTAGAGGGTTAGGGCGCGAGGGTTAGGAGATGGTTAGGGCGCGAGGGTTAGGAGATGGTTAGGGCGCGAGGGTTATGAGATGGTTAGGGTGCGAGGGTTAGGAGAGGGTTAGGGTGCGAGTGTTAGGAGATGGTTAGGGTGCGAGGGTTAGGAGAGGGTTACGGTGCGAGGGTTATGAGATGGTTAGGGTGAGATGGTTAGGGTGCGAGGGTTAGGAGATGGTTAGGGTGCGAGGGTTAGGAGATGGTTGAGGTGCGAGGGTTAGGAGATGGTTGAGGTGCGAGGGTTAGGAGATGCTTAGGGTGCGAGGGTTAGGAGATAGTTAGAGCGCGAGGGTTAGGAGATGGTTAGGGCACAAGGGTTAGGAGATGGTTAGGGCGCGAGAGTTAGGAGAGGGTTAGGGTGCGAACGTTAGGAGAGGGTTGGGGTGCGAGGGTTAGGAGATGGTTTTAGTGTGAGGGTTAGGAGATGGTTAGGGTGCGAGGGTTAGGAGATGGTTAGGGTGCGAGGGTGAGGAGATGGTTAGGGTGCGAGGGATAGGGTGCGAGGGTTAGGAGATGGTTAGGGTGCGAGGGTAAGGAGATGGTTAGGGTGCGAGGGTTAGGAGATGGTTAGGGTGCGAGGGTTAGGAGATGGTTATGGTGCGAGGGTTAGGAGATGGTTAGGGTGTGAGGGTTAGGAGATGGTTAGGGTGCGAGGGTTAGGGTGCGAGGGTTAGGAGATGGTTAGGATGCGAGGGTTAGGAGATGGTTAGGGTGCGAGGGTTAGGAGAGGGTTTGGGTGCAAGGGTTAGGAGATGGTTAGGGTGCGAGGGTTAGGGTGCGGGGGTTAGGAGATGGTTAGGGTGAGAGCGTTAGGAGAGGGTTTGGGTGCAAGGGTTAGGAGATGGTTAGGGTGCGAGGGTTAGGGTGCGAGGGTTAGGGGATGGTTAGGGTGCGAGGGTTAGGAGATGGTTAGGGTGCGAGGGTTAGGAGATGGTTAGGATGCGAGTGTTAGTAGAGGGTTAGGGTGCGAGGGTTAGGAGATGGTTAGGGTGCGAGGGTTAGGAGATGGATAGGATGCGGGGGTTAGGAGATGGTTAGGGTCCGAGGGTTAGGGTGCGAGGGTTAGGAGAGGGTTAGGGTGCGAGGGGTAGGAGATGGTTAGGGTGCGAGGGTTAGGAAAGGGTTTGGGTGCGAGGGTTAGGAAAGGGTTTGGGTGCGAGGGTTAGGAGATGGTTAGGGTGCGAGGCTTAGGGTGCGAAGGTTAGGAGATGGTTAGGGTGCGGGGGTTTGGAGATGGTTAGGGTGCGAGGGTTAGGAGATGGTTAGGGTGCGAGGGTTAGGAGATGGTTAGGAAGCGAGGGTTAGGGTGCGAGGGTTAGGAGCTGGTTAGGGTGCGAGGGTTAGGAGATGGTTAGGATGCGGGGGGTTAGGAGATGGTTAGGGTGCGAGGGTTAGGGTGCGAGGGTTAGGACATGGTTAGAGTGCGAGGGTTAGGAGATGGTTAGGGTCCGAGGGTTAGGAGATGGTTAGGGTGCGAGGGTTAGGAGAAGGTTTGAGTGCGAGGGTTAGGAGAGGGTTAGGGTGCGAGGGTTAGGAGATGGTTAGGGAACGAGGGTTAGGAGATGGTTAGGGCGCGAGGGTTAGGAGATGGTTAGGTCGCGAGGTTTAGGAGATGGTTAGGGTGCGAGGGTTAGGAGATGGTTTTAGTGTGAGGGTTAGGAGATGGTTAGGGTGCGAGGGTTAGGAGATGGTTAGGGTGCGAGGGTGAGGAGATGGTTAGGGTGCGAGGGATAGGGTGCGAGGGTTAGGAGATGGTTAGGGTGCGAGGGTAAGGAGATGGTTAGGGTGCGAGGGTTAGGAGATGGTTAGGGTGCGAGGGTTAGGAGATGGTTATGGTGCGAGGGTTAGGAGATGGTTAGGGTGTGAGGGTTAGGAGATGGTTAGGGTGCGAGGGTTAGGGTGCGAGGGTTAGGAGATGGTTTGGATGCGAGGGTTAGGAGATGGTTAGGGTGCGAGGGTTAGGAGAGGGTTTGGGTGCAAGGGTTAGGAGATGGTTAGGGTGCGAGGATTAGGGTGCGGGGGTTAGGAGATGGTTAGGGTGAGAGCGTTAGGAGAGGGTTTGGGTGCAAGGGTTAGGAGATGGTTCGGGTGCGAGGGTTAGGGTGCGAGGGTTAGGGGATGGTGAGGGTGCGAGGGTTAGGGGATGGTTAGGGTGCGAGGGTTAGGAGATTGTTAGGATGCGAGTGTTAGGAGAGGGTTAGGGTGCGAGGGTTAGGAGATGGTTAGGGTGCGAGGGTTAGGAGATGGATAGGATGCGGGGGTTAGGAGATGGTTAGGGTCCGAGGTTTAGGGTGCGAGGGTTAGGAGAGGGTTAGGGTGCGAGGGTTAGGAGATGGTTAGGGTGCGAGGGTTAGGAGATGGTTAGGGTGCGAGGGTTAGGAAAGGGTTTGGGTGCGAGGGTTAGGAAAGGGTTTGGGTGCGAGGGTTAGGAGATGGTTAGGGTGCGAGGGTTAGGGTGCGAAGGTTAGGAGATGGTTAGGGTGCGGGGGTTTGGAGATGGTTAGGGTGCGAGGGTTAGGAGATGGTTAGGGTGCGAGGGTTAGGAGATGGATAGGAAGCGAGGGTTAGGGTGCGAGGGTTAGGAGCTGGTTAGGGTGCGAGGGTTAGGAGATGGTTAGGATGCGGGGGGTTAGGAGATGGTTAGGGTGCGAGGGTTAGGGTGCGAGGGTTAGGACATGGTTAGAGTGCGAGGGTTAGGAGATGGTTAGGGTCCGAGGGTTAGGAGATGGTTAGGGTGCGAGGGTTAGGAGAAGGTTTGAGTGCGAGGGTTAGGAGAGGGTTAGGGTGCGAGGGTTAGGAGATGGTTAGGGAACGAGGGTTAGGAGATGGTTAGGGCGCGAGGGTTAGGAGATGGTTAGGTCGCGAGGTTTAGGAGATGGTTAGGGTGCGAGGGTTAGGAGGTGGTTAGGGTGCGAGGGTTAGGAGATGGTTAGGGTGCGAGGATTCGGAGAGGGTTAGGGTGCGAGGGTTAGGAGATAGTTAGGGTGCGAGGGTTAGGAGATTGTTCGGGTGCGAGGGTTTGGAGATGGTTAGGGTGCGAGGGTTAGGAGAGGGTTTGAGTGCGAGGGTTAGAGGGTTAGGGCGCGAGGGTTAGGAGATGGTTAGGGCGCGAGGGTTAGGAGATGGTTAGGGCGCGAGGGTTATGAGATGGTTAGGGTGCGAGGGTTAGGAGAGGGTTAGGGTGCGAGTGTTAGGAGATGGTTAGGGTGCGAGGGTTAGGAGAGGGTTACGGTGCGAGGGTTAGGAGATGGTTAGGGTGCGAGGGTTAGGAGATGGTTAGGGTGCGAGGGTTAGGAGATGGTTAGGGTGCGAGGGTTAGGAGATAGTTGGGGTGCGAGGGTTCGGAGATGCTTAGGGTGCGAGGGTTAGGAGATGGTTAGAGCTCGAGGGTTAGGAGATGGTTAGGGCACGAGGGTTAGGAGATGGTTAGGGCGCGAGAGTTAGGAGAGGGTTAGGGTGCGAACGTTAGGAGAGGGTTAGGGTGCGAGGGTTAGGAGATGGTTAGGGTGCGAGGGTTAGGAGATGGTTATGGTGCGAGGGTTAGGAGATGGTTATGGTGCGAGGGTTAGGAGATGGTTAGGGTGTGAGGGTTAGGAGATGGTTAGAGTGAGAGGGTTAGGAGATGGTTAGGGTGCGAGGGTTAGGAGATGGTTAGGATGCGAGGGTTAGGAGATGGTTAGGGTGCGAGGGTTAGGAGATGGTTAGGGTGCGAGGGTTAGGAGATGGTTAGGGTGCGAGGGTTAGGAGATGGTTAGGGTGCGAGGGTTAGGAGATGGTTAGGGTGCGAGGGTTAGGAGATGGTTAGGGTGCGAGGGTTAGGAGATGGTTAGGGTGCGAGGGTTAGGAGATGGTTAGGGTGCGAGGGTTTGGAGATGGTTAGGGTGCGAGGGTTAGGAGATGGTTAGTGGGCGAGGGTTAGGAGATGGTCAGGGTGCGAGGGTTAGGAGAGGGTTAGGGCGCGAGGGTTGGGAGATGGTTAGGGTGCGAGGGTTAGGAGAGGGTTAAGGTGCGAGGGTTAGGAGAGGGTTTGAGTGCGATGGTTTGGAGATGGTTAGGGTGCGAGGGTTAGGAGATGGTTAGGGTGCGAGGGTTAGGAGAGGGTTTGGGTGCGAGGGTTAGGGTGCGATGGTTAGGAGATGGTTAGGGCGCGAGGGTTAGGAGATGGTTAAGGCGCGAGGGTTAGGAGAGGGTTTGGGTGCGAGGGCTAGGAGATGGTTAGGGTGCGAGGGTTAGGAGATGGTTAGGGTGCGAGGGTTAGGAGAGGGTGCGAGGGTTAGGAGATGGTTAGGGTGCGTAGGTTGGGGTGCGAGGGTTAGGAGAGGGTTAGGGTGCGAGGGTTAGGAGATGGTTAGGGTGCGAGGGTTAGGAGATGGTTAGGGTGCGAGGGTTAGGAGATGGTTATGGTGCGAGGGTTAGGAGATGGTTAGTGTGCGAGGGTTAGGAGATGGTTACGGTGCGACGGTTAGTAGTCATAGAGTCATAGAATTTACAGTGCAGAAGGAGGCCATTCGGCCCATCAAGTCTGCACCGGCTCTTGGAAAGAGCACCCTACCCAAGGTCAACACTGCCACCCCATTCCCATAACCCAGTAACCCCACCCAACACTAAGGGCAATTTTGGACACTAGGGGCAATTTATCATGGCCAATCCACCTAACCTGCACATCTTTGGACTGTGGGAGGAAACCGGAGCACCCGGAGGAAACCCACGCACACACGGGGAGGATGTGCAGACTCCGCACAGACAGTGACCCAAGCTGGAATTGAACTTGGGACCCTGGAGCTGTGAAGCAATTGTGCTATCCACAAGGCTACCGTGCTGCCCCTACAAATAGCAACTTTTTTCCGTTTGGTGTGATTGTGAATATGAAGAGCAGAGGATGGTTAGGGTGCGAGGGTTAGGAGATGGTTAGGGTGCGAGGGTTAGGAGATGGTTAGGGAGCGAGGGTTAGGAGAGGGTTTGCGTGCGAGGGTTAGGTGATGGTTAGGGTGCGAGGGTTAGGAGAGGGGTTGAGTGCGAGGATTAGGAGATGGATAGGGTGCGAGGGTTAGGAGATGGTTAGGGCACGAGGGTTAGGAGATGGTTAGGGCACGAGGGTTAGGAGATGGTTAGGGCGCGAGGGTTAGGAGAGGGTTAAGGTGCGAGGGTTAGGAGAGGGTTTGAGTGCGAAGGTTAGGAGATGGTTAGGGTGCGAGGGTTAGGAGAGGGTTTGAGTGCGAGGGTTAGGAGAGGGTTAGGGTGCGAGGGTTAGGAGATGGTTAGGGCGCGAGGGTTAGGAGATGGTTAGGGTGCGAGGGTTAGGAGATGGTTAGGGTGCGAGGATTAGGAGATGGTTCGGGTGCGAGGATTAGGAGATGGTTAGGGTGCGAGGGTTAGGAGATGGTTGGGGTGTGAGGGTTAGGAGATGGTTACGGTGCGACAGTTAGGAGATGGTTAGGGTGCGAGGGTTAGGAGATGGTTAGGGAGCGAGGGTTAGGAGAGGGTTTGAGTGCGAGGATTAGGAGAGGGTTAGTGTGCGAGGGTTAGGAGATGATTAGGGTGAGAGGGTTAGGGTGCGAGGGTTAGGAGATGGTTACGGTGCGACGGTTAGGAGATGGTTAGTGGGCGAGGGTTAGGAGATGGTTAGGGTGCGAGGGTTAGGAGATGGTTAGGGAGCGAGGGTTAGGAGAGGGTTTGGGTGCGAGGGTTAGGAGATGGTTAGGGTAAGAGGGTTAGGGTGCGAGGGTTAGGAGATAGTTAGGGTGCGAGGGTCAGGAGAGGGTTAGGGTGCGAGGGTCAGGATAGGGTTAGGGTGCGAGGATCAGGATAGGGTTAGGGTGCGAGGGTTAGGAGATGGTTAGGGTTCGAGGGTTAGGAGATGGTTAGGGTTCGAGGGTTAGGAGAGGGTTAGGGTGCGAGGGTCAGGATAGGGTTAGGGTGCGAGGGTCAGGATAGGGTTAGGGTGCGAGGGTTAAGAGATGGTTAGGGTGCGAGGATTAGGAGAGGGTAAGGGTGCGAGGGTTAGGAGATGGTTAGGGTGCGAGGGTTAGGAGATGGTTAGGGTGCGAGGGTTAGGAGATGGTTAGGGTGCGAGGGTTAGGAGATGGTTAGGGTGCGAGGGTTAGGAGATGGTTAGGGCGCGAGGGTTAGGAGATGGTTAGGGTGCGAGGGATAGGGTGCGAGGGTTAGGAGATGGTTAGGGTGCGAGGGTAAGGAGATGGTTAGGGTGCGAGGGTGAGGAGATGGTTAGGGTGCGAGGGATAGGGTGCGAGGGTTAGGAGATGGTTAGGGTGCGAGGGTAAGGAGATGGTTATGGTGCGAGGGTTCGGAGATGGTTAGGGTGCGAGGGTTAGGAGATGGTTATGGTGCGAGGATTAGGAGATGGTTAGGGTGTGAGGGTTAGGAGATGGTTAGAGTGCGAGGGTTAGGAGATGGTTAGGGTGCGAGGGTTAGGAGATGGTTAGGATGCGAGGGTTAGGAGATGGTTAGGGTGCAAGGGTTAGGAGATGGTTAGGGTGCGAGGGTTAGGAGATGGTTAGGGTGCGAGGATTAGGAGATGGTTCGGGTGCGAGGATTAGGAGATGGTTAGGGTGCGAGGGTTAGGAGATGGTTGGGGTGTGAGGGTTAGGAGATGGTTACGGTGCGACGGTTAGGAGATGGTTAGGGTGCGAGGGTTAGGAGATGGTTAGGGAGCGAGGGTTAGGAGAGGGTTTGAGTGCGAGGATTAGGAGAGGGTTAGTGTGCGAGGGTTAGGAGATGATTAGGGTGAGAGGGTTAGGGTGCGAGGGTTAGGAAATGGTTACGGTGCGACGGTTAGGAGATGGTTAGTGGGCGAGGGTTAGGAGATGGTTAGGGTGCGAGGGTTAGGAGATGGTTAGGGAGCGAGGGTTAGGAGAGGGTTTGGGTGCGAGGGTTAGGAGATGGTTAGGGTAAGAGGGTTAGGGTGCGAGGGTTAGGAGATAGTTAGGGTGCGAGGGTCAGGAGAGGGTTAGGGTGCGAGGGTCAGGATAGGGTTAGGGTGCGAGGATCAGGATAGGGTTAGGGTGCGAGGGTTAGGAGATGGTTAGGGTTCGAGGGTTAGGAGATGGTTAGGGTTCGAGGGTTAGGAGAGGGTTAGGGTGCGAGGGTCAGGAGAGGGTTAGGGTGCGAGGGTCAGGATAGGGTTAGGGTGCGAGGGTCAGGATAGGGTTAGGGTGCGAGGGTTAAGAGATGGTTAGGGTGCGAGGATTAGGAGAGGGTAAGGGTGCGAGGGTTAGGAGATGGTTAGGGTGCGAGGGTTAGGAGATGGTTAGGGTGCGAGGGTTAGGAGATGGTTAGGGTGCGAGGGTTAGGAGATGGTTAGGGTGCGAGGGTTAGGAGATGGTTAGGGCGCGAGGGTTAGGAGATGGTTAGGGTGCGAGGGATAGGGTGCGAGGGTTAGGAGATGGTTAGGGTGCGAGGGTAAGGAGATGGTTAGGGTGCGAGGGTGAGGAGATGGTTAGGGTGCGAGGGATAGGGTGCGAGGGTTAGGAGATGGTTAGGGTGCGAGGGTAAGGAGATGGTTATGGTGCGAGGGTAAGGAGATGGTTATGGTGCGAGGGTTCGGAGATGGTTAGGGTGCGAGGGTTAGGAGATGGTTATGGTGCGAGGATTAGGAGATGGTTAGGGTGTGAGGGTTAGGAGATGGTTAGAGTGCGAGGGTTAGGAGATGGTTAGGGTGCGAGGGTTAGGAGATGGTTAGGGTGCAAGGGTTAGGAGATGGTTAGGGTGCGAGGGTTAGGAGATGGTTAGGGTGCGAGGGTTAGGAGATAGTTAGGGTGCGAGGGTCAGGAGAGGGTTAGGGTGCGAGGGTCAGGATAGGGTTAGGGTGCGAGGGTCAGGATAGGGTTAGGGTGCGAGGGTTAGGAGATGGTTAGGGTTCGAGGGTTAGGAGATGGTTAGGGTTCGAGGGTTAGGAGATGGTTAGGGTGCGAGGGTTAGGAGATGGTTAGGGTGCGAGGGTTAGGAGATGGTTAGGGTGCGAGGGTTAGGAGATGGTTAGGGCGCGAGGGTTAGGAGATGGTTAGGGTGCGAGGGATAGGGTGCGAGGGTTAGGAGATGGTTAGGGTGCGAGGGTAAGGAGATGGTTAGGGTGCGAGGGTGAGGAGATGGTTAGGGTGCGAGGGATAGGGTGCGAGGGTTAGGAGATGGTTAGGGTGCGAGGGTAAGGAGATGGTTATGGTGCGAGGGTAAGGAGATGGTTATGGTGCGAGGGTTCGGAGATGGTTAGGGTGCGAGGGTTAGGAGATGGTTATGGTGCGAGGATTAGGAGATGGTTAGGGTGTGAGGGTTAGGAGATGGTTAGAGTGCGAGGGTTAGGAGATGGTTAGGGTGCGAGGGTTAGGAGATGGTTAGGGTGCAAGGGTTAGGAGATGGTTAGGGTGCGAGGGTTAGGAGATGGTTAGGGTGCGAGGGTTAGGAGATAGTTAGGGTGCGAGGGTCAGGAGAGGGTTAGGGTGCGAGGGTCAGGATAGGGTTAGGGTGCGAGGGTCAGGATAGGGTTAGGGTGCGAGGGTTAGGAGATGGTTAGGGTTCGAGGGTTAGGAGATGGTTAGGGTTCGAGGGTTAGGAGAGGGTTAGGGTGCGAGGGTCAGGAGAGGGTTAGGGTGCGAGGGTCTGGATAGGGTTAGGGTGCGAGGGTCAGGATAGGGTTAGGGTGCGAGGGTTAAGAGATGGTTAGGGTGCGAGGATTAGGAGAGGGTTAGGGTGCGAGGGTTAGGAGATGGTTAGGGTGCGAGGGTTAGGAGATGGTTAGGGTGCGAGGGTTAGGAGATGGTTAGCGTGCGAGGGTTAGGAGATGGTTAGGGTGCGAGGGTTAGGAGATGGTTAGGGCGCGAGGGTTAGGAGATGGTTATGGTGCGAGAGTTAGGAGAGGGTTAGGGTGCGAACGTTAGGAGAGGGTTTTAGTGTGAGGGTTAGGGTGCGAGGGTTAGGAGATGGTTAGGGTGCGAGGGTTAGGAGATGGTTAGGGTGCGAGGGTGAGGAGATGGTTAGGGTGCGAGGGTTAGGAGATGGTTAGGGTGCGAGGGTAAGGAGATGGTTATGGTGCGAGGGTTCGGAGATGGTTAGGGTGCGAGGGTTAGGAGATGGTTATGGTGCGAGGATTAGGAGATGGTTAGGGTGTGAGGGTTAGGAGATGGTTAGAGTGCGGGGGTTAGGAGATGGTTAGGGTGCGAGTGTTAGGGTGCGAGGGTTAGGAGATGGTTAGGATGCGAGGGTTAGGAGATGGTTAGGGTGCAAGGGTTAGGAGATGGTTAGGGTGCGAGGGTTAGGAGATGGTTAGGGTGCGAGGGTTAGGAGATGGTTAGGGTGCGAGGGTTAGGAGATGGTTAGGGTGCGAGGGTTAGGAGATGGTTAGGGTGCGAGGGTTAGGAGATGGTTAGGGTGCGAGGGTTAGGAGATGGTTAGGGTGCGAGGGTTAGGAGATGGTTAGGGTGCGAGGGTTAGGAGAGGGTCAGGGTGCGAGGGTTAGGGCGCGAGGGTTGGGAGATGGTTAGGGTGCGAGGGTTAGGAGAGGGTTAAGGTGCGAGGGTTAGGAGAGGGTTTGAGTGCGATGGTTTGGAGATGGTTAGGGTGCGAGGGTTAGGAGATGGTTAGGGTGCGAGGGTTAGGAGAGGGTTTGGGTGCGAGGGTTAGGGTGCGAAGGTTTGGAGATGGTTAGGGCGCGAGGGTTAGGAGATGGTTAGGGCGCGAGGGTTCGGAGAGGGTTTGGGTGCGAGGGTTAGGAGATGGTTAGGGTGCGAGGGTTAGGAGATGGTTAGGGTGCGAGGGTTAGGAGATGGTTAGGGTGCGAGGGTTAGGAGAGGGTGCGAGGGTTATGAGATGGTTAGGGTGCGTAGGTTGGGGTGCGAGGTTTAGGTGCGAGGGTTAGGAGATGGTTAGGCTGCGAGGGTTAGGAGATGGTTAGGGTGCGAGGGTTAGGAGATGGTTAGGGTGCGATGGTTAGGAGAGGGTTGGGGTGCGAGGGTTAGGAGAGGGTTAGGGTGCGAGGGTTAGGAGATGGTTAGGGTGCGAGGGTTAGGAGAGGGTTAGGGTGCGCGGGTTATGAGAGGGTTAGGGTGCGAGGGTTAGGAGAGGGTTTGGGTGCGATAGTTAGGAGAGGGTTTGGTGCGAGAGTTAGGAGAGGGTTAGGGTGCGAGGGTTAGGAGAGGGTTAGGGTGCGAGGGTTAGGAGATGGTTTGAGTGCGAGGGTTAGGAGATGGTTAGGGTGAGAGGGTTAGGAGATGGTTAGTGTGCGAGGGTTAGGAGATGGTTAGGGTGCGAGGGTTAGGAGATGGTTAGGGTGCGAGGGTTAGGAGATGGTTAGGGTGCGAGGGTTAGGAGATGGTTAGGGTGCGAGGGTTAGGAGATGGTTAGGGTGCGAGGGTTAGGAGATGGTTAGGGTGCGAGGGTTAGGAGATGGTTAGGGTGCGAGGGTTAGGAGATGGTTAGGGTGCGAGGGTTAGGAGATGGTTATGGTGCGAGGGTTAGGAGATGGTTAGTGTGCGAGGGTTAGGAGATGGTTACGGTGCGACGGTTAGTAGATGGTTAGGATGCGAGGGTTAGGAGATGGTTAGGGTGCGAGGGTTAGGAGATGGTTAGGGAGCGAGGGTTAGGAGAGGGTTTGCGTGCGAGGGTTAGGTGATGGTTAGGGTGCGAGGGTTAGGAGAGGGGTTGAGTTCGAGGATTAGGAGATGGTTAGGGTGCGAGGGTTAGGAGATGGTTAGGGCACGAGGGTTAGGAGATGGTTAGGGCACGAGCGTTAGGAGATGGTTAGGGTGCGAGGGTTAGGAGAGGGTTAAGGTGCGAGGGTTAGGAGAGGGTTTGAGTGCGAAGGTTAGGAGATGGTTAGGGTGCGAGGGTTAGGAGATGGTTAGGGTGCGAGGTTTAGGAGAGGGTTTGAGTGCGAGGGTTAGGAGAGGGTTAGGGTGCGAGGGTTAGGAGATGTTTCGGGCGCGAGGGTTAGGAGATGGTTAGGGTGCGAGGGTTAGGAGATGGTTAGGGTGCGAGGATTAGGAGATGGTTAGGGTGCGAGGGTTAGGAGATGGTTGGGGTGTGAGGGTTAGGAGATGGTTACGGTGCGACGGTTAGGAGATGGTTAGGGTGCGATGGTTAGGAGATGGTTAGGGAGCGAGGGTTAGGAGAGGGTTTGAGTGCGAGGATTAGGAGATGGTGAGGGTGCGAGGATTAGGAGAGGGTTAAGGTGCGAGGGTTAGGAGATGGTTATGGTGCGAGGATTAGGAGAGGATTAGTGTGCGAGGGTTAGGAGAGGGTTAGGGTGCGAGGGTTAGGAGAGGGTTAGGGTGCGAGGGTTAGGAGATGGTTACGGTGCGACGGTTAGGAGATGGTTAGTGGGCGAGGGTTAGGAGATGGTTAGGGTGCGAGGGTTAGGAGATGGTTCGGGAGCGAGGGTTAGGAGAGGGTTTGGGTGCGAGTGTTAGGAGATGGTTAGGGTGAGAGGGTTAGGGTGCGAGGGTTAGGAGATAGTTAGGGTGCGAGGGTCAGGAGAGGGTTAGTGTGCGAGGGTCAGGATAGGGTTAGGGTGCGAGGGTCAGGATAGGGTTAGGGTGCGAGGGTGAGGAGATGGTTAGGGTTCGAGGGTCAGGAGAGGGTTAGGGTGCGAGGGTCAGGAGAGGGTTAGGGTGCGAGGGTCAGGATAGGGTTAGGGTGCGAGGGTCAGGATAGTGTGAGGGTGCGAGGGTTAAGAGATGGTTAGGGTGCGAGGATTAGGAGAGGGTTAGGGTGCGAGGGTTAGGAGATGGTTAGGGTGCGAGGGTTAGGAGGTGGTTAGGGTGCGAGGGTTAGGAGATGGTTAGGGCGCGAGGGTTAGGAGATGGTTAGGGTGCGAGGGTTAGGAGATGGTTAGGGTGCGAGGGTTAGGAGATGGTTAGGGTGCGAGGGTTAGGAGATGGTTATGGTGCGAGGGTTAGGAGAGGGTTAGGGTGGGAGGGTTAGGAGATGGTTAGGGTGCGAGGGTTTGGAGATGGTTAGGGTGCGAGGGTTAGGAGATGGTTGGGGTGCGAGGGTTAGGAGATGGTTGGGGTGCGAGGGTTAGGAGATGGTTAGGGTGCGAGGGTTAGTAGATGGTTAGGGCGCGAGGGTTAGGAGATGGTTAGGGCGCGAGGGTTAGGAGATGGTTAGGGCGCGAGGGTTAGGAGATGGTTAGGGTGCGAGGGTTAGGAGATGGTTGGGGTGCGAGGGTTAGGAGATGGTTAGGGTGCGAGGGTTAGGAGATGGTTAGGGCGCGAGGGTAGGAGATGGTTAGGGCACGAGGGTTAGGAGATGGTTAGGGCGCGAGGGTTAGGAGATGGTTATGGTGCGAGGGTTACGGTGCGAGGATTAGGAGATGGTTAGGGTGCGAGGGTTAGGGTGTGAGTGTTATCACCCCCGGAATCTTTCCCCCCCCCCTTACCCCCTGGTATCTCTACCACCCACCCCCACTCCGGTATCTCACTCCCCCCGCCACACACGCCGGTACCTCCGCTCCCCAGTATCTCTCTCTCCCCCCCTCCCGCTCTCCTCCCGGTACCTTCTTCAATAACCCTGCCTCCGGGGCCTCCGCGTATCTCCTGTCTACCTGGAGTATTTCCCCAACCAACCTATCTATCTCTGCTCTCTTCACCTTCTCCCTATGGGCCCGTATCGACATTAGCTCCCCTCGAACCACTGCCTTCAGTGCTTCCCAAACCATTGCTGCCGACACTTCCCCCATGTCATTTATTTCCAGAGAGTTCTGGATGGACTCCCTCACCCGCCCGCACACCCTTACGTCGGCTAACAGTCCTTCGTCCAATCTCCATTGCCGTCGCTGGCCCCCCTCCTTGCACACCTGTAAATCCACCCAATGTGGGGCATGGTCCGACACAGCAATCGACGAATACTCGGTATCTACCATCCCCACCAGTAGAGCCCTGTTCATAATTTAAAAATCGATCCAGGAGTATACCTTATGTACATGCAAAAAGAAAGAAAACTCCTTCGCTCTTGGCCGACCAAACCTACATGGGTCTACCCCACCCATCTGCTCCATGAACCCCTTTAGTTCCTTCACTATTGCTGGCACCCTCCCTGTCTTTGAGCTCGACCGGTCCAACCTTGGATCAATGCCCGTATTGAAGTCCCCCCCCCCCCCCCCCCCCCCCATGATCAGCTTGTGTGAACCCAGGTCCGGGATTTTCCCAAACACCCGTCTTATAAACTCCGCATCATCCCAGTTTGGTGCGTAGACATTCACGAGCATCACCTGTGTCCCCAGCTTCCTGCTGACCATGATATACCTGCTCCCCCCATATAAGAACATAAGAACTAGGAGCAGGAGTAGGCCATCTGGCCCCTCGAGCCTGCTCCGACATTTAATGAGATCATGGCTGATCTTTGTGGACTCGGCTCCACTCTCCGGCCCGTACACCATATCCCCAAATCCCTTTATTCTTTAGAAAGGCATCTATCTTTTTCTTAAAAGCGTTTAAAGAAGGAGCCTCAACTGCTTCACTGGGCAAGGAATTCCATAGATTCACAACCCTTTGGGTGAAGAAGTTCCTCCTAAACTCCGTCCTAAATCTACCTCCCCTTATTTTGAGGCTATGCCCCCTAGTTCTGCTTTCCCCGACCAGTGGAAACAACCTGCCCGCATCTATCCTATCTATTCCCTTCATAATTTTATATGCCTCAATAAGATCCCCCCTCATCCTTCTAAACTCCAATGAGTACAGTCCCAGTCTACTCAACCTCTCGTCATAATCTAATCCCCTCAACTCTGGGATCAACCTAGTGAATCTCCTCTGCACTCCCTCCAGTGCCAATATGTCCTTTCTCAGGTAAGGAGACCAAAACTGAACACAATACTCCAGATGTGGCCTCACCAACACCCTATACAATTGCAGCATAACCTCACTCGTCTTGAACTCCATCCCTCTAGCAATGAAGGACAAAACTCGATTAGCCTTCTTAATCACCTGTGGCACCTGCACACCAACTTTTTGCGACTCGTGCACCAGCACACCCAGGTCCCTCTGCACAGCAGCATGTTTTAACATCTTACCGTTTAAATAAAAATCCATTCTGCTGTTATTCCTCCCAAAATGGATAGCCTCACACTTGGCAACATTGAATTCCATCTGCCGGACCTAGCCCATTCACCTAACCTATCCAAATCCTTCTGCAGACTTCCGGTATCCTCTGCCCTTTTTGCTTTACCACTTATCTTAGTGTCGTCTGCAAACTTTGACACATTGCACTTGGTCCCCAACTCCAAATCGTCTATGTAAATTGTGAGCAACTGCGGGCCCAACACTGATCCTTGAGGGACCCCACTAGTTACAGGTTGCCAACCAGAGAAACACCCATTTATCCCCACTCTCTGCTTTCTGTTAGTTAACCAATCCTCTACCCATGCTACCACTTTACCCTCAATGCCATGCATCTTTAGTTTATGCAGCAACCTTTTGTGTGGCACCTTGTCAAAGGCTTTCTGGAAATCCAGATATACCACATCCATTGGCTCCCCGTTATCTACTGCACTGGTAAGGTCCTCAAAAAATTCGACCAAATTAGTCAGACACAACCTACCCTTTGTGAACCCATGCTGCGTCTGCGCAATGGGACAATTTCCCTCCAGGTGCCCCGCTATTTCCTCCTTAATGATAGATTCCAGCATTTTCCCTACAACCGAAGTTAAGCTTACCAGCCTATAATTACCCGCTTTCTGCCGACCTCCTTTTTTAAACAGTGGTGTCACGTTTGCTACTTTCCAATCCTCTGGGACCACCCCAGAGTCTAGTGAATTTTGATAAATTATCACTAGTGCGTTTACAATTTCCCTAGCCATCTCTTTTAACACTCTGGGATGCATCCCATCAGGGCCAGGAGACTTGTCTACCTTTAGCCCCATTAGCTTGCCCAATACTTCCTCCTTAGTGATTACAATCATCTCAATGAGATCATGGCAGATTTTTTGTGGACTCAGCTCCACTTTCCCGCCCGAACACCATAACCCTTAATCCCTTTATTCTTCAAAAAAACTATCTATCTTTATCTTAAAAACATTTAATGAAGGAGCCTCTACTGCTTCACTGGGCAAGGAATTCCATAGATTCACAACCCTTTGGGTGAAGAAGTTCCTCCTGAACTCAGTCCTAAATCTACTTCCCCTTATTTTGAGGCTATGCCCCCTAGTTCTGCTTTCACCCGCCAGTGGAAATAACCTGCCCGCATCTATCCTGTCTATTCCCTTCATAATTTTATATGTTTCGATAAGATTCCCCCTCATCCTTCTAAATTCCAACGAGTACAGTCCCAGTGTACTCAACCTCTCCTCGTAATCCAACCCCTTCAGCTCTGGGATTAACCTAGTAAATCTCCTCTGCACACCCTCCACTGCCAGTACGCCCTTTCTCAAGTAAGGAGACCAAAACTGAACACAATACTCCAGGTGTGGCCTCACTAACACCTTATACAATTGCAGCAGTACCTCCTTAGTCTTAAACTCCATCCCTCTAGCAATGAAGGACAAAATTCCATTTGCCTTCTTAATTACCTGTTGCACCTGTAAACCAACTTTTTGCGACTCATGCACTAGCACACCCAGGTCTCTCTGCACAGCAGCATGTTTTAATATTTTATCATTTAAATAATAATCCCTTTTGCTGTTATTCCTACCAAAATGGATAACCTCACATTTGTCAACATTGTATTCCATCTGCCAGACCCTAGCCCATTCACTTAGCCTATCCAAATCCCTCTGCAGACTTCCAGTATCCTCTGCACTTTTTGCTTTACCACTTATCTTAGTGTCGTCTGCAAACTTGGACACATTGCCCTTGGTCCCCAACTCCAAATCATCTATGTAAATTGTGAACAGTTGTGGGCCCAA